>NW_018393877.1:3115-10888 GCF_900095145.1 Mus pahari | reverse complement strand
TTAGGATTGCCTTCATTGTGTCCCATAAGTTTGAGTATGTTGTGGCTTCATTTTCATTAAACTCTAAAAAGTCTTTAATTTCTTTCTTTATTTCATCCTGACCAAGGAATCATCAAGAAAAGTGTTGTTCAGTTTCCACATGAGTGTTGGCTTTCTATTGTTTATGCTGTTATTGAAGATCAGTCTTAGTCCGTGGTGATCTGATAAAATGCATGGGATAATTTCAATATTTTTGTATCTGTGGAGGCCTGTTTTTTGACCAATTATATGGTCAATTTTGGAGAAGGTATCATGTGGTGCTATGAAGAAGATATATCCTTTTATTTTAGGATAAAATATTCTGTAGATATCTATTAAATCCATTTGTTTCATACTTCTGTTAGTGTCCATGTGTCTCTGATTAGTTTCTGTTTCCAGGATCTGTCCATTGGTAAGAGTGGAGTGTTGAAGTCTCCTGCTATTATTGTGTGAGGTGCAATGTGTGCTTTGAGCTTTACTAAAATTTCTTTAATGAATGTTGCTGCTTTTGTATTTGGAGAATAGATATTCAGAATTGAGAGTTCCTCTTGGTAGATTTTACCTTTGATGAGTATTCAGTGCCCCTCCTTGTCTTTTTTGATAACTTTGGGTTGGAAGTCAATTTTGTTTGATATTAGAATGGCTACTCCAGCTTGTTTCTTCGGACCATTTGCTTGGACATTAGTTTTCTAGCCTTTTACTCTGAGGTAGTGTCTGTCTTTCTTCCTGAGGTGGGTTTCCTGTAAGCAGCACAATGTTGGGTCCTGTTTGTGTAGCCAGTCTATTAGTCTATTGTCTTTTTATTGGGGAATTGATTCCATCGATGTTAAAAGAAATTAAAGAAAAGTAATTGCTTCCTCTTATGTTTGTTGTTAAAGTTTGAATTCTGTTTTTGTGGTTGTCTTCTTTTAGATTTGTTGAAGGTGCCCAAATATCTGGAGCCTGAAACAGGGTCTGTCTCACAAGCTAGATTGCTTCTGTCTGTTCCAAAGCTGTGTAGCTTCTGTAGCCCACACTCTCACCACTGCAGACTGGAGCCTGTGTGAACTAGAGCAAAGATGGCTCCCTTACCAGCTCAGGTCAGGACTAATTTTTTTTTTTTTAGTTTAAGCACAGATTCAATAATTTACCACTATTTGTCTAATTTCTGGTAATATTTCATATCTCAAATTTTTCTTCTTAAACTCATCCCATTACCTAAGGAAGAAAGACAGACAGAATAAAAGAAAGGAAAAATTAAATCCCTGAATCTATCTTACTATATACTTTCCTCTCTGTCCAAGAATACAACAATTTGTAAGTCATTCCCTAAAATCACAACGTATCTATATCTCATAAAATGACCAAAACTCATCCAACCAACTTAAGGTATTGGGTTGATGGTCTTCTCATAATTGCTTTCTACTGAACTGGGGTAAAGAATTCCTGTTTAGGGGCCCAAAGGTAATTGGAAAAATGGTTAAGTCAAAAGAATGCCAGCTAGCATCATTTGTTATTATATCTCTATATGCTGAGAAAGTTCAGGGTTTTACTGAAATCCTGACTGCAAGGTCTGAAAGGCTAGATGAACTAAGTTCATAATATTCTTACATATGTCAAATAAAATTTAAAATTATGAAATTTTTACAATAAATACACAAACTTTTTTTCTCATATCAAAATAATTGCAGGGTTAGAACTGAAATATAGTCATTTTTGTTTCTATTTGCAGTTTCTTATTTCAAACTTTTCTGGAGATTTTAGTTATAAAATTCCATTGAAAGAGTTTATGCACATACTTTGTTCCATGGGCATATTACTCCCCAGTACTATTGTTTATGTAGAGGAGAACTTTCCTGGGAAGGTTTTTTTCTTTTTCTTTTTCAAATCTAGTTAAAAAGCCAGGTAATATTAGTATGCTGAAGTCATATTATTTACCCCTTATTTGAACCTATAAAAATATTTATTCCTAAAATGTGCTGAAGTTGTTTCCAAATTGTATAGCAACAGCAACAAAAGAAAATGTCATTTCAGCATTTAAGTTCATTCTAGAAGAGTCAAGAAATAAAGTAGAAATTGTAAGTCAAGAAAAGACACTATAAAAAAAAACCTTGAACTAATTTTTAAGTGCTTATATATTTTCAAATTATTGGTATTTAAGAATGATATCAATATTTATGCTTTAGAAAAAGGCTAAATTCTTAAGTGATTTTTATTGTTTTTTTGTTATCAGCACCTTTATTTATTGATAAATAGGTCGATTGATTTTTTTTGTTGTTGTTGGTTTTTTTGAGACAGGGTTTCTCTGTATAGCCCTGGCTGGCCTGGAACTCACTCTGTAGACCAGGCTGGCCTAAAACTCAGAAATCTGCCTGCCTCTGCTGCCCAAGTGCTGGGATTAAAGGCATGTGCCACCATGCCCAGCTTTTGGTGGATTGATTATTTGTGAGTAACACATGATGTACTCCAATTTCACTCATCTCCCTCTCCTTTTGTATTTGTCCTCTGTCCTTACAACCTCAAAAGATGGATAAATAAATAAATAAATAAATACAACACTTAAAAAAATGCTGTAGAAGCTTTAACGTGTCACAGTTAGTCCCACAGTATATCCTTTAACTGGCCACATCTTTACTTGCAAATGACATTTTTACTTGTACTGAGTCATTGGTCTTTTTCATGTCATCTGGCTTGCCTACACTGTGAATACTGGATCCTCATGGTGACTCCACACAGATATCCTGTTGATTTCCTGTCTCATGAAGATGCTGTTAGTAGTTCATAGATGATGTAAATGTTGCAATGGGCCAACACAAAGCCCTGGATGTAGGTCTAGGTAGTAGCTGAATTGTGTAGCCCATTATATCTTTTGCATCCAGAAGACCAGGGTGAACTCTCCAGCATAGCTTCTGCTTTCCCACCAAGTTCTGTAGATGGCAAGGGGTAGGCCATCAATCCCATTCCCATGCCCTCATTGCCAATTTACCTGCACCCCTGCCATCACGGTCATGTCTACTGTGCTGCTGAGATGAAGTGTAGGGCCTGCTAACCCAGGTGCTGCAGATGGGGAGGAGCAGGACCACTTCATCCACTCTCACGTACCTGGCACCAGTTCTACAGCTGGCTATAGGTAGAATGGGGTGGGGAGGATTCACCCTGTCCCATACCTAAGCACTGGAGATTACTAGCAGGATCAGCGCTCTCCTATGCTTATGACCTCAGGCCAGTTTTGCTGAATCCTAGCCACAATGTCAGCTCTACTGTGCTGCCTAGGTGAAGAGTAGGGCCTGCTCTTCTAAGTGCTGGAGCCAATGAGGGGCAGGGCTAGTTCTGCTGCACTCATGAAGTCTGGTGCAGCTCTCATCACATCTGACAAAGCTCTCCTGCATGCATCAGGTAGTGAGAGATGAGTAGCAAATAGGACCGATCTCTCTTGCCCATTCAATACTATGGCAGATAAATAAATGTAAGTGTAGCTCTGCAATACTTACCACCAGCACCAGATCTGCTGTGATTCTCAGATGTGATGCAGGGCCCACTCTTCTGAGTGCTGCAACCAGAGAGGAATGTATCTAGCTCTCGAGAGTGCTACAGCCAGTGAGGGTAGGGACACATCGGTACAACCCCTGTACATCAGCTTGATCAAAGGCAAGCCCCAGACCAGGGAAGTCCACAAGGTCTTAATAGTAATATAAACTACAGACATTAAAATAGACTATGTTGCATGGCTCCAGATCCTAATATAGCCTTTAGTGACAGCACGAGCTTGGATTTCACCATAGTCTCAGGTGGCAGAGCAGGCATGTAGCTTCTCTACCTTCATAGCTCCAGTTTCACTTCTCTTCAGAAAACTCAAACCATTCCAATTCTCTTTTTCTTCCAGCTCTTCAATACATACAAACACATAGGGTTTCCTGTTGCTGGTGAGCCACACTGCTGGGAGGCCTGTGTTTGATGGTGGCAGAAGGGGTTCTAATAGAATATTTTATAGTTTAGGTATACTAAATAATTGTTTCACAGTACTTTGGTCTTCCTTGGGCAGTGAATTTTATTGTTTTAAGGAGACAGGTTTTGCAGTTTTTACTTTAATATTAAGAAAGAAGCTACTATAAAAGATTTAAATTGATGTCATCTCCTTCCAAAAACCAAGTTACTTTACCAAATGATTTACTGTCATAAATCTGTTTCTATCAATGACAGAATAGCACATTCTTCAACTGAAGTAAATAAGAAAGAAACTGGAAGACAGGAAAAGAATTCAACTTTGATGAAGGTTTTGTTAAAGTAAACCTGAAACATAAAAAGCAATTCAATCATTCATCCTGCATGTAGAGTACATACATTAAGAAAAATATTGCCTTAATTTAATAACATTGTCAAAATCAAAATAGTCCTATTGTCAGTTATTTGGATGAGCCCTCCATTACCTGCAGAAACTGAGTAATGAAATGTATAGTTCTTCCCTTAGTGTAATTATGTTGGGGGTTCTGCTTTGTTATTTTCAACAAACATAATATTATCAGTTATAAACTGTCTGAATATTCCTTTTCAGCAAAGATGCACAGTTAGCACACTGCTAAGTAAACTTACAGTGAATAAGGCATCTCCTCCTTGCAATACTGTCCATGATGCAACCTCTGTACCCTTGGTAGCACCAGAGTATTTCTTCTTTCTCAGTTGCTTTTTCCTGCAGTGGCTAGGTTCCAGGAAAATATGTATTTGGAGATCTACTCTGAATAGAATCATGATGTTCTCTTTGAGGTAACCAAATAGTTTCCTATAATAATTCCCTTTGTTAAGGGTCAAAATGTTTGCACCAGGGAACAGGAGATGAGCAGAGATTCTTTTTCACAGCATAGGAACTAGGAATGGTGTTTCAAATGACTTTATTAATTGCCACTGCTATATTCGGCCTCTTAAAATTATGCCTACCAAAATGTAGCCTTAGATGTTTCAGCCTGAACAAATTTTTTTCTCTAAAAACAAAAAGCTTTAACTTACAAACTGTAAGTTAAACTATAAGCTCCTTTTCCTCTGATAACTCCAGCTTGTGTCAAGTTGACACACAGTATCAGCCAGTACAAATGACCCTTTGTCAACTTGACACACAACGACATTACTAATAAGCCTCAACCCTAACTTTTTTACTCACCTCCAAGATCTCAATAACTTTACAAGTTCCACAGACTTTACATATTAAAAGTTCAATCCCTTTAAAATACCCAATATCTTTTAAAATTCAAAGTCTTTTAAAAATTCAAACTCTCTTAACTATGGGCTACACTAAAATGCCTTCTTATTTCAAAAAGGAAAAATATTAGGGGATAGTCTCAATCACAAGCAAAATGAAGCTCCAACCTTCCAATGTCTGGGATCCACTCAGCATCTTCTAGGTTCCTCCAAGGGTTTGGGTCACTTCTCCAGCTTGGCCCTTTGTAGCACACAGTTGAGTCCATGGATATATTAAGACAACTATAGGACAACTGTTGAGGTGTTACAAGAGTATGGCTTAATTAAAACAGTTGCATCACCAAATCAAACTAGAAAAAGTAAATAAAAACTTCATTGATGCTGTGTTATGGATTCCCACATTTGATTAAGCTTTCACCATTGAAGTAGGTAGGTACTTTGGCCAAGATTATGAGAAGCAAAGGAGCAGAGGGCATCATGGATGGAATTTTAAATTATGATATTTGATTTTTCTGCCATCTCTTTCTACTAGAAATTCTTAATAACCCAAGTATCAATACCGTAGACCTAGAAGTCACTATATAATCTCAGATAATTTTGTTGCCAAGACTAAATTGCCAAGCAACTTGTTCTATTTAGTCGCTACACTTAAATCCATATGTCACCTTTCCGTTTTATGAGTTTATAAACACATATTTAAGTTGTTCAAATTTTTTCTCAGTTTTTGGAGATTTATAAAAAGTATGTCAAAATGAAAATTAGAAATCACAATTAATTATTCAAAATACAAAATAATTAAAGATACGGTACCTAACACACACATAAAATTTTAGGATGTCTGAATATTAGAATTGTTGTAGCTGGTTCTTAAAATGTTGGATACTGGGAAATAAAATGTTCTTGAAACTAACATTCCTATTTAAAAAAAAGAAAGATTAGAAGTTACAATAAATTCACTACCACAGTTTGCATCTGAAAGAATTTGCCTGAATACAAGGAGATGGTGAGTATACATTTTGTTCTCAGTTCCTTCTCCACAGGGTGAGGTCTGAATTTGTCTTCTTTTAGTTTTTTCAGATTTTGAAAATATTATTTTATTTTATTGTTTAGTTTACAGTTGAATTAAAACATAATCATATCATTTCTGTCCCTCACTTTTATGCTCTGAAGCTTCATTTTGGTCTTAATTGGTTGAATACTGGAAGTGGTTTTTGGTAGGAATATGGGAGAGTTTGGAATTTTGAACCAGAAAAGGTCTAGTATGCTGTAATTAGCACTTAATGGGCCATTTTGGTGGAAGTTGAGAAGACCAGAACACTAGGTGAAAATGTGAAAAGTAGATGTCTATCTCAAGAGGGTTTAGAAGGAAATACAGACATTTGATGGGGCAATTTTAGCAGCATTTTTTTTTTCTGTACTATGGGAGAATCTGACTGTGTCCATGTATACTAAACACTTAAGTGGGGCTGATTTCAAAGAAATGGACTAAGTTGTTTGATGAAGAAAAATTCAGTCCAGTATAAAGTTAATGCTGGACATTGTTATCACCCTGTAGACTGAAGTTTATAATGGGTATGCAAAAAGAAAAAAGAATTTGCAGATTCTGAAAAAAGAAAGAATATGTGTAATGTTAAAATTGTAGAGAAGAGCCGGGCGTGGTGGCACACACCTTTAATCCCAGCACTCTGGAGGCAGAGACAGGAGGATTTCTGAGTTTGAGGCCAGCCTGGTCTACAGAGTGAGTTCCAGGACAGCCAGGGCTTTACAGAGAAACCCCATCTTTTAAAAAAAATGTAGAGAAGTGATTGTGGAGAAATCATCTGTAGTTATTAAAAAATAAGCAAAACTAATTAGAAACTGCATACTTGGCACTGATACTATAAAAATAGTACATTGAAAACCAATTCCTATTTTTCAACAATTGTATTTTACATTCAGAAGTATTAAAAATGTGACTAATGGGGCTGAGAATGCAAATAAGACGTTTCCTGCTCAAACCAGCCTCTTAGAGAATATTTTCCCAAGTTTCATTTTCCATGTAACATTACCAAGACACTCAGAAGCCACTTTATCTATGGTAGATAAAGCCAGGTTATATATCTAGTTGGTAGAATAATTCCAATGTATCTGTTCAATTCTTTTGGGGGGGGGTACTTATTTTATTTTATTAGATATTTTTTTTATTTACATTTCAAATGCTATACCAAAAGTTCTCTTTACAGTCCCCCGCCCCTGCTCCCCTACCCACCCACTCCCACTTCTTGACCCTGGCATTCCCCTGTGCTGGTCATACAAAGTTTGCAAGACCAAGGGTCCTTTCTTCCCAATGATGGTCGACTAGGCCATCTTCTGCTACATAAACAGGTAGAGACACGAGCTCTAAGGGTACAGGTTAGCTCATATTGTTGTTCCACCTATAGGGTTGCAGACTCCTTCAGCTCGTTGGGTACTTTCTCTAGCTCCTCCACTGGGGACCCTCCGTTATATTCAATAGCTGACTGTGAGCATCCACTTCTGTGTTTGCCAGGCACTGGCATAGCCTCACAAGAGGCCGCTATATCAGGGTCCCTTCAGCAGAATCTTGCT
>NW_018393877.1:0-1795 GCF_900095145.1 Mus pahari | reverse complement strand
ACAGACAGTAAGGAAGAATGCAGTCATCAAGGGGCTTCAAGGAGTGCACATCCCTAGATGTTCCAGGTCCCTTGGATTCCTTTTGATCACTCACTGACTAATGCTTCAGAAGACTCTGAAAGCTACATCCTAGGGAAAAAATTAGATTATAATGTTGCCTGCTCTGCCACTTCTGCAGATAAATTCTCACTAAACTACTCATCTGGGAACCACAAAACTTTCTGATTTGCTCAGTCTAAGGTATGGTATGACACACCTAGCCTGGACAATCTAATATGGGATGTTTCAGCCAGCTGCCAAAGAGCTCTTACCCATGCAGAGATAAGAAAGAGAGCTTAACAACCCAGAGAATTTGGGGGAAACTATGCTTACTGAGGTGCAGCCTGCCAAGGAATGTATTTGAATATTTGATAGTCTCTCTAAATAGTTTCCAGATGTATAGAAGTAGTTACAACATGGACTGAAATCCTCAAATAGTAGCTGATCGTGAAAGAGCCTCCCACGCCCATTGCTCCCCCGGAACTACTGGCTGTGGGCGCCACCTACCTGTGGATTAAACCAAATGCCAACTCCATTATTGGGGACGGCCCCATCATACTGAAGGAGGTAAAATACTGCATGACCACAGTCACCTGGGCCGAGACCCACATCGTGGACTCTCCCAACTACAAGCTCTGGCATCTGGATCCCAATGTGGAGTATGAGATCCGGGTGCTGCTCACACGACCAGGCGAGGGGGGCAGAGGACCACCAGGACCACCCCTAACTACCAGGACCAAGTATGCGGATCCTGTGCATGGCCCTCAGAATGTGGAGATTGTGGACATTCGGGCCCAGCAGCTGACCCTGCAGTGGGAACCCTTTTGCTATGCAGTGACCCGCTGCCACAGCTACAACCTCACAGTGCAGTACCAGTACTTGTTCAACCAGCAGCAGTATGAGGCTGAAGAGATGATCCAGACCTCTTCCCACTATACCCTGCGGAGTCTACGACCCTTCATGACCATCAGACTGAGGTTGCTGCTGTCCCCAGCCCTGAGGGCCGGATGGAGAGTAAGGAGTTGGTGGTACAGTCCGAAGAGGATGTTCCAGGAGCTGTTCCTCTCGAGTCCATCCAAGGGGGGCCCTTTGAGGAGAAGATCTACATCCAGTGGATACCTCCCAATGAGACCAATGGGGTCATCACACTCTATGAGATTAACTACAAGGCTGTGGGCTCACTGGATCCAAGTGCTGACCTGTCCAGCCAGAGGGGAAAAGTGTTCAAACTCCGGAATGAAACCCACCACCTCTTTGTGGGTCTGTACCCTGGGACTAAATATTCTTTCACCATCAAGGCCAGCACAGCCAAGGGCTTCGGACCCCCAGTCACTACTCAGATTGCCACCAAGATTTCAGCTCCATCAATGCCTGAATATGATGCAGATACCCCACTCAACGAAACAGAGACAACCATCTCTGTGATGCTCAAACCTGCCCAGTCCAGGGGAACCCCAGTTAGTGTTTACCAGCTGGTTGTCAAGGAGTAGCGACTTTAAAACTCTCAGAGAGCAGCTGACATCATTGAGTGTTTCTCAGTACCTGTGAGCTACCGGAACGCTTCCAACCTCGATTCTCTACACTACTTTGCTGCTGAGCTGAAGCCCTCCAACCTGCCTGTCACCCAGCCATTTACAGTGGGAGACAACAAGACCTACAACGGCTACTGGAACCCTCCGCTTTCTCCATTGAAGAGCTAAGCATCTACTTCCAGGCCCTCAGCAAAGCAAACGGAGTAAGTAGGTCATTGCTTGGA
>NW_018393876.1:0-9345 GCF_900095145.1 Mus pahari | reverse complement strand
GACGACCGGGACCAGACCCAGGTCCCTCCTCAGCAGTCCGCTCTCCCCGGCAGCGCACTGGAGTAAAGATGGCTCCCCTCAAGAATAGAATTTCTGCTTCAGTTAACCTTTAGCACTCCCCGAGATGAGAATATCATGTGTAGCCTGGGGACAAATTACGTTCAGCAGGTAAAAGAGGATGGAAACTCAGATGAGGGTCTGATGCTACCGCTTCCTCCTGTGAGGATTTCTGAACAGACCTGATCTTGATGGTTTCTTGAAGAGTCACAGCTACAGATAACAATGAATGTGGATGGTATATTCCATAAAAGGCCTATCCAGGAGTTCTGCACCATCTTCTGTCATGTACGAAGCACATGGCAATCCTATCATTCTGGAACCCTTCTTAATGGATTATTTTATTTACTTACATTTCAAATGGCCTCCTTTCTGGTCTCCCATCTGCAAACTCCCCATTCCTTCTCCACTTTGCCTCTAAGAGGGTATTCCTCCACCCACCCTCCCACTCCCACCTCATGCTCTAGCATCCCCTTCATTGGGGCAAAAAGCCTCAGTGCCTCGACTCTCATTGATGCCAGATAAGGCAATCTTCTGCTACATATTTAGCAGGAACCATGAACCCACCCATGTATATTCTTTGGCTGGTGGTTTAATTCCTTGGAGCTCTGAGGGGTCCATTTAGTTTATATTCTTGTTTTTCCTATGGGATTGCAATCCCCTTCAGCTCCTTCAGTCCTCCCCTAACTCTCCCATTGGGTTCCCCGGGCTCAGTCCATTGGTTGGCTCTGAGTATCTGTGTCTGTCTTAGGTGCTGGCATAGCTTCTCAAAGGACAGCCATACTAGGCTCCTGTCTGCATGCACTTCTTAGCCTTAACAATAGTGTCAGAGTTTGGTGTCTCTACATGGGATGAATCACAGGTGGGGTGGTCTCTGCATGGCCTTTTCTTCAGTTTCTGTTCCATTTTTGTCCTTGCATTTCCTTTAGACAGAGACAATTCTAGATTAAAAGTTTTGAGATGGGTGGGTGGCCTCATTCCTAAAGTAGGGGCCATGCCTCTATACTGGAGGTGGTCTTTTCTACTTTTCCTCTTTTGGGTATTTCTGCTAATTTTATCCCCGTTGGGGCGTGGGAGACTCTCATTCTTGATTTCTGTGACTTTCCAATAATTCCCCTGTTCCCCACGCCCCTACTGCCACATATTCCTATTCATTCTTCTGGCCCTCTGGACTTCTCTCCTGCCTCTTCCTATACCTGATCCTGCCCCATTTTTCTCCTCCCCTCCACTCCCCTCTTCCACCCAGATCCCTATACCCCTTTACCTCCCACGATTATTTTATCCCTTATAAGTAAAATTGAAGGATCCACACTTTAGCCTTTCTTGTTAAGCTTCATATGGTCTGTGAGTTGTAACATGGGTATTCTGAGCTCTTGGGTTAATGTTCACTTCTCAGTGAGTACATAACATGTATGTCCTTTTGAGTCTGGGTTACATCACTCATTACGATATTTTCTAGTTCCACACATTTGCCTGCAAAATTTGTGATATCCTCAATTTTAATTTCATTGGGCAAACATACCACATTTTCTGTATCCATTCTTCCATTGAGAAACTTCTGTTTTTTTCCAGCTTTTTTGGCTATTATAAATAAGGCTGCTATGAACACAGTGGAGCATGTGTCCTTGTTACATGTTGAAGCATCTTTTGGGTATATGCCTAATAGTGGTGTAGCTTGGTCTTCAGCTAAAATTATGTCCAATTTTCTGAGAAACTGCCTAGTTGATTTCCAGACTGGTTGTACCAGTTTGCCATCCTACCAGCAATGGAGGATTATTCCTCTTTATCCACATCCTCACCATCATCTGCTGTCACCTGTGTTTTTCACCTTAGCAAATCTGATTGTGTAAAATGGAATCTCAGGGTCATTTTGATTTGTATTTCTCTGATGACTAATGATGTTGAACATGTCTTTAGGTGTGTCTTGGCCATTCAAAATTCCTCAGTTGAGCATTCTCTGTTTAGCTCTGTACCCCATTTCTTAATTGGGTTATTTGGTTTCCTGGAGTCTAACTTCTTGAGTTCTTTGATTATTTTGGATATTTTGGATATTATTGGTAAAGATATTTTCACAGTCTATAGGTTGCCATTTTATCATATTGAGAGTGTCCTTTGCCTTACAGAAGCTTTTCAGTTTTATGAGGTCCTACTCATCAGTGGTTGATTTTAGAGCCTGAGACATTGTTTGGTTCAGGAAAATTTCCTCTGTGCTGATGTGTTCCAGGGTCTTTCCCACTTTCTCTTCTATTACATTCATTGTACCTAGTTTTATGTGGAAATCTTTGATCCACTTTGTACAAGGAGATAAGAATGGATCAATTTGCATTCTTCTACATGCAGACCACCAGTCAAACTAGCACCATTTGCTGAAAATGCTTTGTTATGTCCATTGTATGATTTTGACATCATTATCAAAGATCAAATGACCATTGTTGTGTCTTTTTTTTCCTGGATCATCAATTCTGTTCTATTGATTGATCTGTCTGTTTCTGTAACAATACCATGTGAATTTTTTTAAATCAACATTGCTCTGCAGTACAGGTTGAGGTCAGGGATAGTGATTTTACTCCAGAAGTTCTTTTACTGTTGAGAGTTGTTTTTGCCAACCTGGTTTTTGGTCTTGTAGATGAAGTTGAGAATGGCTCTATCTCTGTGAAGAATTGAGTTGGGATTGTGATGGTGATTGCATTGATTATGTCCACTGCTGTGGGGCAATGGGCTATTCACAGACAGGCTGGTCTCCAGTTGAATTGAGGTGTGGAACCCCGGGATACAGTGGTGATAATTCACCTACATGGGATGGTAGGTGTTCCCTCATCTCTCCTGGAACCCTGGCTCCTGTCAAAGTTACCGCCCCCACAGCCCCCACAGGAGAAGCGTGGCTTTTAGTCACGTAGACAATGTTCCAAGCTTCTGACCTTCAGGCTAGACTCCTCCCAGTTACCTAGCAACAACAAGATAACAGCCCACCATAAGAGGGGCTGCTTGGCTCCACCTCGCTCTCCTCTCCCCTCACTCTCTTACTCTCTCTCCGGCTCCCTCTCTCTTTCTTACTTTCTAGCCTTTCTTCTCTCTCTCCTTTTCCTCCTTCTCTCCTCTTGGCCATGGCCAGTCTCCCGCTCTCTTTTACCTTCTCTCTTTCCCCCCTTGCCTTTCTACAATAAAGCTCTAAAACCATAGATTGTCCCTGTCCATCAAGGTCTGCTGTGCTTGGATGATGGGATAGGCTTTCCTCTAATGAGCCGTTTCTAGTCTCCCAATGGAAGGCCTTCCTATGCTCCAGTCAAGGCCCAGACTAAGGACTCTTGCCTTTGTGTGAACCTCTCTCCCTCTGCCCTCTCTCCCATAACTCTGGGGCTGAGGGTGTTGTCACCCCAGGGCCCTTGGTATTGGGGGCTGCCTCTTGTCCATCCCCCACCGAGTGGGGTCAGTAGCTTCACATAGACAGATGCCCACCTGGGGCCGAGTGGAAAGCATCCAGAAGTCCTCCCACATTTGCCTGCCCAGAGCACAGGAGGAACTCTGGCCAGTCGGGGGCTCTTTCTCTCCCCCCTCTTTCCCCCACACCCCTTATGGTCCACACACTACTTTTTGTAAGATGGCTACTTTTACTATTTTCATCCTACAAATCCGTAAGCATGGGAGATCTTTCCAACTTCTGAGGTCTTATTCAATTTCTTTATTCAGAGAGTTGGAGTTAGAGTTACATTAACACATTTTGTATTATTTGTGACTATTTTGAAGGGTGTTATTTCCCTTATTTTTTTCTCAACCTGTTTATCCTCTGTGTAGCTTTGTGTAGAGGAAGGATACTGATTTGTTTAGGTTAATTTTATATTCAACCACTTTGCTGAAGATGTTTTTCTTCTGGTAGAATTTTTGGGATTGCTTATGTATACTAACATATCATCTGCAAATGGTGATACCTTTATTTCTTCATCTCCCTTCAACCTTCTTTTGTTGTCTAATTGCTCTGACTAGAACTTTGAGCACTATATTGATTAAATAGGCAGAGAGTGGGCAGCATTGTCTTCTTTCTGATTTTAGTGCTATTGTTTCAAGTTTCTCCCCATTTAATTTGATGTTGACTGTTCTTTTGCTGTATATTGCTTTTATTATGGTTATGTGTGTGCATTGAATACCTGATCATTCCAAGGCTTTTAACATGAAGTGATGTTGTATTTGTCAAAGGGTTTTTCATTATTTAATGAAATAATTATTGACTGTTTTCTTTGAGTTTGTTTATATACTGGATAATATTGATGGATTTCCACATGTTGAACCACCCTTGGGATAAAATCTACTTGATCATGCTGAATGATCATTTTGATGTGTTCTTGGATCCAGTTTGTGATAATTTTATTGAGTATTCTTGCATTGATATTCATAAGTGAAACTGGTCTGAAGCTCTCTTTCTTTGTTGGGTCTTTGTGTGGTTTAGTTGTCAGCATAACTGTGGCTTCATATACTGTATTAGATAGTGCTCCTTCTTTACCTATTTTGTGGAATAATTTGAGAAGTATTGGTATTAGGTTTTTTTGAAAGCCTGTTATAATTCTGCACTGAAACCATCTGGCCCTGGACTTTTTTTGGTTGGGAGACTTTTAATGATTGCTTCCCTTTTCTTAGGCATTATGAGACTGTTTAGATAGTTTATATGATCCTAATTTAACTCTGTTACCTTGTATCTGTCTAGAAAATCATCCATTTTATCTAGATTTTTCCAGTTTTGTTAAATATAGGCCATTCTCATGTCTTCCTCAACATTTCTGATTTTGTTAATTTGGATACTATCTCTATGTACTTTAGTTAGTTTTGATAAGGATTTTCCTGATTTTCTCAAAGAACCATCTCTTAGTTTTGTTGATTTTTTTTTTTAATAATTCTCTTTGTTTCTAACTGATTGCTTTCAGATCTGAGTTTGATTACTTCCTGCTGTGTACTTCTCCTGCATGTATTTGTTGCCCCAGTCACCAGAAAGGCCAAGATGCCATAGCAAAGGGAAATCAGATCACTGACCTGGCTGCCAAACAGGCAGCCCAAGGAGTTGTGGTCCTCATAGCTAGAGAGAAAGACAAGGAACCTAAGGACCATTATGAACTCAAAAAACGCAGGCTTTGACTATACTCCAGAAGATCAGGAACTGATAAACAAACTACCTGAAATATATGGGTATACTCCCCATGGAGTGGCTAAGACCCAAGATGGTTGCTCAGTCCTACCCACCAAGGTAGGGCATCAATATGTAGCTTATTTACACCAGCTCACACACCTGGGAACTAAGAAGCTCAAGGAAATTGTTAAGAGTTCAAACTACTATGTTATAAAACTGTCTGATGTTGCCCAGGATATTATTAATAAATGCAAAGCCTGTGTCCTCACCAATGCCGGGCACCATAAGAACACTCCCGGAAAGTGGCTAAGAGGCAACTGGCCTGGGGCATACTGGGAAGTAGATTTTACTGAACTTAAACCAGCCAAATATGGTAATACATACCTATTAGTCTTTATAGACACTTATTCAGGGTGGGTCGAAGCTTTCCCCACTAAGAAGGAGACCACCAATGTTGTGGCAAAGAAGATATTGGAGGAAATTTCCCCAAGATTCGGCATCCCTAAGGTAATTTCATCAGACAATGGCCCTACCTTTGTTGCCCAGGTAAGTTAGGGATTGGCCAGCCAACTGGGGATTGATTGGTAGTTAAATTGTGCTTATAGACCCCAGAGTTCAGGACAGGTAGAGAGGATGAATAGAACATTAAAAGAGACCTTAACTAAATTGGCCTTAGAGACCGGCAGGAAAGATTGGAGAGCCCTCTTACCCTTCGCTTTGTTCCGAGTATGGAATACCCCAGGGAAATTCAAACTCACACCTTTTGAACTCCTCCATGGGGGATCGCTCCCCTTAATGGAAGAGGGGGAATGTTTGACCCTGACACCCCCTTTTCCCAACCCCTACTAGGTTGCCTGAAGGCCTTATAAGTGGTCAGAAAAGATGCCTGGGAACTGTTGAAGAAAATGTACGAGCCAGGGACTACTGCGGTGCCAGATAAATTACAAATAGGGGATCTCGTCCTGGTCAGGCATCATCGATCCGGCAACCTTGAACCCAGATGGAAAGGACCCTATTTGGTGTTTCTAACAAGCCCCACCACCATCAAAGTTGATGGTATCCCAGCCTGGATCCACACATCTCACGTAAAAGCAGCCCCGCCTGCAGCTCAAGATGACTCCTGGAAGTTGGAGCAGATGGGTGACCCTTTTAAGCTGCGTGTGCCTCACTGACAGTAAAGAATCCCCATCAGCCTATGTCTCTTACCTGGCAGGTACAATTGCAAACCAGGGACACTTTGTGGCCTACCACCAAGGTTGCCCCCCCCCCAGGAACTTGGTGGCCCCCTTTGTTCCCTGAAATTTGCACCCTGATAGCAGGATTAGACTTTTGGAACATTCCTGCGCTGACTCACAAGGAAATACCCTTGGATGAAGTGCATTTACAAAAGCTGTCTCTTCACCAAGGAGTAGTTCCCAAGGCCAACACATAGCTGACCAACCGGGGTGTAAGGATAAGCCCTCCCAGGGAAAACTAAAGCAAACTTCCTTTTATGTTTGTCCCAGAGACAGCAGATCTAGGTCAGAGGTACATAGGTGCGGAGGATCAGAGCTTTTTTTTTTTTTTTTTTTTTTTTGTAGAGTGGGGATGTGAGACCTCTGGAGATGCCCATTGGAAGCCCACATCCTCATAGGATTTGATCGCTGTCTCTAGGAGAAATAAGGGCTTAGATTCTCTCAATATCACCTTTAGAAAACTAGGCAAGCAGTTTACTGATTGGCCCAAAGGATGTACCTGGGGTCTCAGACTTTATATGCAAGGACGGGACAATGGTTTTACTTTCCACATTCATCTCAGGGTTGAAAGCCCTCCCATTCTTACTGTGCCAGGTGTAGTACAGGAAACTCCTCCACAACAAGTACTACCTCCTCCTCCCACGATCCCTAACCCCCAACCCCAGGAGATGCTCATCTTCTATAAAAGAACCTCCTCCCTCCATCCTACCACTGGTGAAAGACTCTTTAGTCTCATTCAATGGGCTCTGAGGCTGTCAATATTACAAATCCTAAAGCTACAACCTCATGTTGGCTTTGTTTGGCAGCTTGGCTCCCTTACTATGAGGGAGCGGCAGTAGATGGATTAGTTATTGTAACTTCAGAAGTGAGCCTCTGCCCATGAGGCCAATCTAAAAATAGGCTCACCTTGGCTCAAATTTCAGGATCAGGAAAATGTATAGGAGTTGTAACTCCTCCTCTTAAACATCTCTGCAATCATACCTGGACTATTCCAGTTTCTTCTAAAAACCAATATCTTTGGCCTGGTAACCATTATTGGTGGGCTTGTAGCTCTGGACTGACTCCATGCATTGCCACGGCTGTCTTTGATTAGTCAAAAGATTTTTGTGTGTTAACGCAATTAGTCCCTAGGATATACTACCAATCTGATAGTGAAGTCCTAGATGATTATGATTCTAAAAATACCAGGAATAAGAGAGAAGCTATATCTCTCACCCTCGCAATGATTATGGGGATAGAGCTAGCAGCTGGGGTCGGTACGGGGGCCACTGCTTTGGTAACTGGACCCCAGCAACTGAAACAAGGTTTAGATGGACTGCATACAGCAATGACAGCAGACATGAATTCTTTAGAAAAGTCAATAAGCCAGTTAGAAGAGTCTTTGAATTCACTCTCTGAAGTAGTTTTACAGAATAGGAGAGGTTTAGATTTATTATTCCTAAAGGAAGGAGGACTAAGCGCGGCCCTTAAGGAAGAATGCTGTTTCTATATTGATCATTCAGGAGCAATTAGGGACTCTATGACCAAACTTACGGAAAGGTTAGAAAAATGAAAATGAAAGCAAGAGTCTAATAAAGGATGGTTCGAAGGTTGGTTCACAAGATCCCCATGGATGACTACTTTATTGTCTGCATTAACGGGGCCCTTATTAATCTTGTTCCTAATACTCACTATAGGCCCCTGCATAATTAATAAAATAATGGCTATTGTTAGGCAACTGGTCAGCACCATACAGGTTCTGATGTTACGCCAGCAGAATCAAAACGTAGACACTGATATGGCTATGTTGAGTCAGAAGTTTAATTTTCCTAGTTCTAGGATTAGAACTATTTACTAATAGGAGTGGGGGATGTGAAACCCCAGCTTCAAAACACTTCCTAAGCCTGTTTCCCGGATCATCAGAAGTGTGGTCAGTAAGGAACTCTTTGGGCCAGCAGGAAGCTTTTTTTTTTGTTCTGCCTGACAACCAGTAAAAGGATAACCCTGATTGACCCTACCAGGTGCCTATCTTCCCATGCCAGAAACCAGGAATGTGTACCAAAAGATGACTTACGACCTCTCTGCCATAAATGAAGCCAGGTGTTACTTTTCTATCCCCTGTGAAATGTTTTCCAAAGATAATTCCACCAGAAGACAAGCTGTAACTCATCCCCACTCTAATGGTATTTACACAACTCCCATTTCTTGTGATCTTACCAAGGACAGCTCCACTGGAGAAGAGCTGTAATTCACTCCTACTCCCCCTTACCTGTGATCTTACCTCCTCCCTCCTGCGGTTTTACCTTCAAAAACCCCCTACTGATAAGGCACAGGGGTTGAACTCCTCAGCTCTTGTGTGGCTTAGGAGTTCGGCCTCGGCTAGCCGACTGAATAAACCTTGTGTGGTTTTTGCATCAAGATCGGTTTCTCTTGAGTTATTGGGGCATCGTCTCATCCTGGGACTCATACGAGGGTCTCCCCAGGTTCAGGGGTCTTACAGTAGCAAGAAGATGGTTACACGATCCACATGAGATGTAATGAGCTAAAGAAGACACACACAGATGAATTTGCAAATCGCCCTTTCTAACTAAGTGAAGAATTGGGTTGGCATTTTGATGGGGATTGCATTGAATCTGCAGATGGCCATTTTGATTATGTTAATCCTGCCAATCCGTGAGCATGGGAGATCTTTCCATTTTCTGAGATCTTCTTCAATTTCTTTCTTCAGAGATTTGAAGTTCTTATCATACAGATCTTTCACTTCCTTAGTTGGAGTCACACTAAGGTATTTTATATTATCTGTGACTATTGTGAAGGGCGTTGCTTCTGTAATTTCTTTCTTATCCCGTTTGTCCTTCATGGAGAGGAAGGCCACTGATTTGTTTGAGTTAATTTTATATCCAGCTACTGCACTGAAGCTGTTTATCAGGTTTAGGAGTTCTCTGGTGGACTTTTTAGGGT
>NW_018393875.1:24252-26829 GCF_900095145.1 Mus pahari | reverse complement strand
ACCAAACCTAGATACTAATGCTCATGCCAGCAAGTTTCTGCTGAAGGGACCCTGATATTGCAGCCTCTTGTGAGGCTATGCCATGCCCGGCAAACACTGAAGTGGATGCCCACAGCCAGCTCTTGGATGGAACACAGGGTCCCCAATGGAGGAGCTAGAGAAAGAACCCAAGGAGCTGAAGTGGTCTGCAACCCTATAGGTGAAACAACAATATGAACTAACCAGTACCGCCAGAGCTCATCTCTATAGCTGCATATGTAGCAGAAGATCTTCTATTCGGCCATCAGTGGGAAGAGAGGCCACTTGGTCTTGCAAACATTATATGCCCCATAGAGGGGAATGCCAGGGCCAAGAAGTAGGATTGGGTGGTTAGGGGAACAGATGTGGGGGGAGGGTATAGGGAACTTTGGGGATAGCATTTGAAATGTAAATAAAGAAAATATCTAATAAAATTTAAAAAAAAAGACTCAAATATCTGTACCCCAAGACACTGGACTCTGGCCCAGACACAGCTTTGGTATTTGAGGATTGTTGAAAGAGTTTCATTGTTTTCTGAGTCCAAGGTATAAAGCTGGAGTTTCTGGTGAATTCCTGAGGAGGTGTTCAAGGACACAAGTGATAACTGGCAATGCATTGGGCTGTGCTGTCACGCATAAAGCGTCCCCAGAGGACCCATGTGGACAGAAAAAGGGGAAGTCTTAGTAAATACTCTCTTATCACCTCTTTCCAGATCCATTTTGTTCCTGTTATCCTCTGTTCCTACTTAGGGCTGGGTTTTCAGAGAGAAAACACTAAGTGAGCCCATTGACCTCCACCCAAGCATAGAGCTGAAGCCTCGGTTTATGAAGCCTTGGTCTCATCCACAAGCTTATGAAGATTATACCACTTTGCTTCTCCAAGTCCAAATGAGTGAGGAAAGAGAAAGAGGGTGGGAGACAGGGAATCCCAAGCTAATGGAGGGGTCCCCAGTGGGTCCTCCACTGAGGAGGTACCCACGCTACTTGATACTACAGGAGGGAGCGCACAGCACATTCCCTGAAGTCAGGACCTCCGACTCTGTTTCAGGAGCTGAGGAGCTTCCCACAGCAGCAATGGTTTGCTAAATGACCCTCATGGATGCGTGGGAAAAGGACTGTTTGTGGTAGCAAACACCCCAACAGCCTACAGATATGAGAAACTATTAATAGATTAGAGGCTAAGATGGTGAAACTGTCTCATAAGCCTGGATTGATGCTGAGAACTGATAGACTATCAGACAGACAGATAGCTTCATACGATCAGCATCCCAGACTTAAGGGACCTTACCAGAACCGTGAATGCTCTTCTTAAACAGGATCTTCATTAGGTAACATACTATGTTCCTAAACGATCTCTCAACAATGAGGCAGCCACTTTTGTGCCTGGCCACATGTGAGCAGGCCACATCCCTGAGATTCCCACTCCAGCCTCTGGTTGTCGGATAACTCAGGAAAAGACTGTATCATCATCCACATGGCATCCCTTTTGAATATTGAAGATACTCACCAAGTTCATCCTAGTGTCCTCCTCCCAATTCCCTGCNCNCTCTCTCCCTTCTCCAGCAGCTTCAGTGTCACTGGGGATTGGGAAACTTTTCCTGTTTTTATGGGTGAATAGTTTTCCTTTGAAAGGTAAGATTCCCAAGAGGCTAGAGGTAAGGATCAGTGCTGTGTCCCAACAAACTAGGACCCTATGCTGCCATTTTCTTAGAGATAAAGGGCTCCATTCTTCCCCCTACCATGTGATCTTCCCCATAAGGCAATGTAAAATACAGCATGAAAGGAGTTTGTGGGGGAAAGGGTGGCACAATAGTGATTTAAATACAATACTCCTGCATGAAATTTCTAAAACCAAACAGTTTAAATTTAAAAAGTTGTCTCTTCATAAGATGAAGTCAAAATAGCCCTGGTTATGCTTTANGATTGCACAGGCATCTGCCAAAAGAAAAAGGGAGTCAACAATGTGATTCTGGCTGCTACTTGTCACGATGGTTANAGATTACCTGGTCTTTTCCTAGAAGTATGAGGATGCTTTTATTTTGGGTTTGAACTTCTGTACATCAGTGTCTTCCATGACACCATCAGGTAGGATTGTATTATACCAAACATCCACTCTCAGGTGTGCTACCAGAGGGAGCCTCCTGTGTGATCACTTTGATTCTCAGTCAACCTCCCATCCAAATACCTTGCCTCTTCCTTAGATATGGATGAGCCAGATGCAACAGCCTCATTTAAGAAGTGATAACTTGACATGTGACAGATCACAGTACCAAGGGTACTTCTCTATAGTCAATGCTCCTAGATTTTCTTCCTACTTTGTGACAAAATGCCTGTTCCCAAGTTGTCTACAGTAGGTGCTCCCACCTGCACTCCAAACCCAATGAACATGATACCATCCTTGTGACATGATAGTGGTCCCTGNAATAGATGTTATTGCCCCTGATGATGCATGCTGATGCATTCTCCAGATTGATAGGTGCAACAGATGTGTCATTTCCAGCAACAATAAAACCACATCAAGATCAACTTGTGCTGGACTCACTACCCAGTTGAGTTTACA
>NW_018393875.1:21220-23997 GCF_900095145.1 Mus pahari | reverse complement strand
GAGAGAGTGTTTCTCTATGTAGCCCTGGCTGTCCTGGGACTCACTCTCTAGACCATGCAGGCCTCGAACTCAGATATCACCTGCCTCTGCCTCCCAAGTATTGGGATTAAAGGGATGTGACACCACTGCCTGGTCCTGGTTTACTTTTTGGTAAGAAGAGATAGTTGTGAAGATTTTCACTAGTTTCTGTCATAATGTCACATCCTGAATCAGGTAACCAGTATGGTGATGAGGCCAATTGATAACTATGTCTGTCCCACCTCTTCATTTATGAGCTGCAAAATAAGAATGTTCATTTGGGACACTGTGTATAGACTGTCTCAAGGCCTGTCCTCTAACTGGGACTACGCAGAATAATTTGGGGTCTTTCCAAAATATTATCAGGTCAGTTTCAATGTACAGTAATAAAAAACCATTAATTTACTCTTTTCTAATTCTTATTGCTGTGCTCAGACAGCCTCTTGTAGTTCTGATGAAATGAATAAACCTACATCAGATACCCTGAGAGAAGCTGGACTGCGAATCATGCATAAAGAGGACTGCAAAATATATTGGCATTGGCATTATAACAATAATTTCCAGATCAGCATGGGCAGTCCCATAATGTTAAAGTCAGTATACAAGGTGAGTACACACCTGCTTTACCTCTCCACTTCAGGCACAGGGGTGGGGGAAATCAATCATTAAATCTGTAGCTTGTAAATAATAGTGAGCCAGGACTTCTTACTTCGATGTGGGATTAGCTATGGTGTGGTGTTTGAAGTTGGGGGAAAGCAATCTTTGCTCATAGTGTGATTTTTCTCACCTACAGGGAGACTCTGGGGGACCTCTAGAGTGTGCTAGTGTGGCCCATGGTATTGTATCTTATGGGCATTTAGATGCAATGTCCCCTGCAGTCTTCACTGAAATCTCCTCATACCTGCCCTGGATAAATAAAGTCTTAAAAGGCAAGTAGCTGAAAAGCTTGACCAGCCTGAGTCAGTCTCTCCAAGCCCAAGCCTATCTGGTGCCACTTGAGTTCATCCCAGCCTATCCCCAGCCTTCTCCACAGCCTGTCCCTAAGATGATCTCAAAGATATAAAAGTCTGTTGTTCCTTGTAATGCACCTCAATAAAGACATAACCTCTCCCAGCCTTATGGCTTTAGGCGGTGCTCAAAACACTCAGCCCCTCTCTAAGCACAATGAAGAGGTGATTTGAGCTACTGTCTTGCCATGTTAACAGTATTGACTAGTGATTTCTTGGAACAGGTGTGTCACGGTGGATTACTGAATAGTATATAATGTGCATAACTGGGTACAGTAAGATTTCATATCCAGTGAAGTGTGCACTATTCTGTTCTTCTCCCCCACTGTCCTTTCCTCTCATTTTCTCCCTCCTTGTCTCTCCACTCTTCTCCCCACAACCCCATGCCACAGCCAATGTGTCTTTCCACATAGCACAGGAAATTCCATGTCTAGGTCACACTTGGTTGTTGAGAGCTCGTGTCCTCAACACTTACGCTGCCATCCTCATCTGAGCTCTCAATAATGCACCTGCAGCTAGAGGAGAGCCTGCCCTCAGAGGTCCTTGAACCATGGCTGTGGCTGCAGCAGTCACCACAGGAGAGCATCAGCACTTTCTGGAACAAGACACAGGGCAGAAGTAGCCATCATTGGAAAGAGACCTCCAGTACTTAGCATGAAGTAGTACTTCCCATGGCAGCTCTAGACCTGCTTCTTTGCCACCCAAATGTAACAGCCTTTCATGTGAATGTCAGGGTTAGTGAACTTCTAAGTGGCCTGCTGTCCACTTACAAGCCAAATCCCCATTGTCTTTAGTCACTGGAAAGGACACATTAGTTGCAGCCTGAAATGGAAGAGATCACTTGTCACTTCTGCTGTGCCCCAAGGAGGCCTAATATGATGAATGTGGCCTTCTGACTACTGTAGCATGAATATTGTTGCTAATAGCTGCCCCAGACCAGGACCTCAGCACCTCAGCCCTCCTCACAGCCTGCAAGACTAGGTTTCCAACTTCAGCATTGTTCAGCACAGATGTAAAGATAGCTATCAAATGCACGACTGATTATAACTTCTGTTCTAACTGTATGAAGACAGGGAGTACATATGGGATTAAACAAACCAAAAGGATATTTAAACAATAGAGAATCCATGTTGGTTTATTGTTATGTGGGCATGACCGTCCCTTATTTTTTTTCTGGCTTTTGTTTATACTTGTATAACTAAATCATAGGATCTTTTCTCATTTTGCCTTGGATTGGTGTGGTTTGGACACAGTCTCACCATGTGTTTCAGAGTCACTTCCATCTCATGATGTTTCTGCCTCAGCCTCCCTAGCTGCTCCACCACCCTCAGTTTACACAAAAACCTCAAAATATGAAACACAAAGCAAATACAGGAGCTGTGTTTTTTCTTAGCAGATGGGAATACTCACTAACCTGCAGCTGAGGGCACACTGCCTCTTTCCCCACAGTGTAAGAAGGATATGTACTTGGAACAGTCTTTCTCCATGGAGCTGGGCAACTGGAGGTGAAGAGAGAGTGATTGCCCCACCCTGCAGTCTGGCCCACAGTAATAGGGGAGCAGGTGGAGACTCCTGAGAGCTGGGCTGAGGACACAGGCTGAAGGGCTCCCAGAAAGGTCACCTCTACACATCAACCCCCATCACACGGGCCTCTGGTGTCAAAGGAGCAGTTGGTGACCTAAGGCTCCAAAATCAAGACAAGAGCCTGATCCCCACCACAGTGTTCATTCTTATGTATGTATTGGATTATGA
>NW_018393875.1:0-19040 GCF_900095145.1 Mus pahari | reverse complement strand
GAGGCCAGAAACAGAAGTTTCTGACACTTAGCACCTCATCCTAAAACAGCAGGACATTAAGTAAAGGATTGATTTCTAGAGTCTTTTCCCTATTGTCCAGATGCCTCTTCATTGGGCTAGGGNCAAGTTTGGAGCAACAAACTTCCATTGAACCAGGAGAAGAGAATAACACTTGCAGACGGAAAAACTTTTACATAAACAACTATGCATGACCTCACATAAGTTCATATACAGATTCATGCATGCTCATTTCTTCATTTATACATTTCCATTCATCCCAGTTGGGTACAGCTTACATGCATTCTCACAATTACATACTTATACACACACATGCATGCATTCTCACAATTACATACTTACACACACATCCATACTTAAATATGCATATGGATCAAAATACCAAGCACCAGTGCAGAAAGAACTTCACTCATTCTGGATGAAAAATGAGCCCCAATCCTTATTACATAGGGAAAGAAAAGGCTTCTACCCTTTTAATGCTAAATGAATTAAAGCCATGTTTGTAAGAAAAAAATCTTTGTTTCTTTTAATAAGACTAAGCCTGCCTTGTCCTTACCATGGGATCTGTTCTGTCCATGGTAAGGAGAAGCCTGCCTGTTCCTTCTGCTCTCTACAGCAACTTCTTCTTTCCTCGTTTCCTCTGCATTTTGCACAATATCTCTAGTAGTATTTTATGTTACTTCTAGTCTCTAAGTTATTCCACTCTGCAACCTCCTTCTAATATAAAGTGTTCTGTCTAAACACTTCTCCTCAGCCGAGTTCCTCTCTCAGCTCATTTCTCCTCCCCTCCATTCCTCTCGCCTCAGTAACTCAGTTCAGATTCTTCTCTTTGTCCTCAACCCTTAAACATCTTTCAAATTACATGATCACATGTTAAAAAGTTCATCCAGAGTTCACACAGAAAATCAAATCATAAATTGAAATAGAAGTTTACAGCAGAGAATGTTTCCATGCATATCCATTAGGAGTAATTATCTAGATAAACAGCCATCACCTGTGGCAGCTCCACAGGTTCACCAAACGTTTAAAACCATAACCTTGAAGTGTTGTATAGATAAACCCAATCATTTTATCTTCTCACCCAGCACCTATAGTAAATCATTAGTTTCCTTTTTATGACCTTTGGTTAATTGTTTTACAACCTCTTGAAATGTGCACTGAGTAGGAGAAAGTCTAGTTACCATCTAAGAGCAATTAACTGTTGACTCTTGGGTGACTGGCAGAGTTATCATTGCAGTTTTGAGAATCAGAAAATGACCTAATAGCAGTCCCACTATAAAAGAGCTTAATCATCACTTATATAATTTTAGGAATTCTTATAGGATCATAATTAAGACTTAAGTCATCTATTTGTGTATCACTACCCGACAGTTCATCTTCATGGATCTGCAGAGATCTGCTCCAAAAAGGTGTGCTATTGCTTAGTGATTGTCATATATGTTTAATTATAACAGGAAAAGCATATTAAAACCAGGAATTTTTCCTAAAATGTATCCCTTACAGCCTTGCTGTGTAAGGGCACACCTATTGCAGATTACATAATAATCTGAAGCAGGCCATCTCAGGACTATCACCTGCTAGTTTTTACCTTGTCCCAATATGGCTCCTGACATGTAAGTAACCGAGTCTGTCTCAGTCAGCTGTTTGCTGGGCCTCTTAGAAGATAGCCATGCTAGGCTCTGGTCTATAAGCACAATGTAGTATCAGTAGTAGTGTCAGGCCTTGGAGCATCCCCTTGAGCTGGATCCCAATTTGGGCTGGTCACTGGACCACCTTTCCCTCAGTCTCTTCTCCATTTCATCCCTGCAGCTCTTTTAGATAGGATCAATTCTGGGTCAGAGTTTTTTTGAGTAAGGGATGGCAACCCCATCCCTCTACGATGCCCTGTCCTTCTACCGATGGTGGACTCTACAAGTTCCCTCTCCCCACTGTTGTACATTTCATCTAATTTCTCTCCCTTTGATGGCTGAGAATCTTTCACCTCCCAGAACTCTGGTACATTCCATTAGGTCCCCACACTCCCCGAAGTTTCATATTTCCATTCATTCTGCTGGCCCTCAGGGCTTCTCTCCTGTACCGCCCCCCCCATTCCTGGTCATGTTCCCCTTTTCTCCTTCCCCTCCCCTCTCCAACCCAGGTCCCTTCCTCTGCCTCCTGTCATTGCTTTTTTCTCCCTCCCAAGTGGGATTGGATCCTCACTTGGGCCCTGAATTTTATTAACCTTCTTTAGTTCTGTGGATTGTATGCTGGGTATTGTGTACTTTTGGGGGGTTAATATCCAATATTAGTGAGTACATACCATGCATGTCCTTTTGTGTCTGAGTTACCTCACTCAGCATGATACTTTCAAGTTCCATCCATTTACCTCTAAAACTTAGGATGTCCTCGTACTTAATAGCTGAACAGTATTCCATTGTGTAAATGAGCCTCATTTTTTGTATCCATTCTTCTGTTGTGGGACATCCTGGTTGTTTCCATCTTCTGGCTATCACAAATAAGGGTGCTATGAACACAGTGGAACATGTGTCCCTGTGGTATGGTGGGGTATCTTTTGGGTATATGCCAAAGAATGGTATAGTGGATGTGCAGGTAGATCTATTTAAATTTTCTGAGGAACCTCCTATTTGCAATTCTGCCAGCAATGGAGGAGTGATCCTTTTTTTCCACATCCTGGCCAACATGTGCTGTCACCTGAGTTTTTTATCTTAGCCTTTCTGATTGATATAAGGTGGAATTTCAGGGTCATTTTGATGTGCATTTCCCTGATCACTAAGGATGTTGAATTTTTTTAAGTGCTTCTCAGCCATTTCAGATTCCTCTGTTGTAAATTCTCTGTTTAGTGTTATATCCCATACTTTGATCGGTTGTTTGGTTTTAGGAGCTTAGCCTCTTGAGTTCTTTATGTATCATGGATATTAGCCTTCTACTGGATGTAGGATTAGTGAAAATTTCTTTCCCAATCATTTTTTTTTCTTAATGAGCAGTTTTCACCTGGAAGTCCAGAATCTTGGTCTTTTATAAGCCATTGTAGGTTCTAAGTAACATTTCTAGATAGAGGATGGAGAATGCTACATCTCTCTCCACTTCCCACAACCCGACTCCTTGTTAGTTGTCAGCTTGCTTATTAGACCACAGTATTCCCATTACTTGTCATGTTCCTTGCTGCCTAGTGTGGAAAATAAGTCCCACTTTGCTGTCACACCCCTTTCAATACAGAAANTGTCATGAAGCATCATCAGAGCTCAGCTGAGACACTGACCTGGTTCCCTCAGCACACAAGATTGAGAGGAGGCCTGGGCTCGAGGCCTGGGAAGCTTTCACCTCTTTCCAGGCAGAGGTGAGGCCTGGATGGACCACAGCCCGTGAGCAGCAGCCGGCTAGCTGCTGACCACTCTGTGTGTCTGATCCCAACCCTTCAAATCTCTTCATGCTGTACCTCAGAGGGTTTGGACCTGCACATCCCCACTTAGGAAAGAAGAAAAACCATCTTGTTCCCAGTCAAGGCTGAATCAGGACTATTGTGGGCACTATCCTGATCAGCCCAACCAGCTTTCTCACTTCAGACAGTTCCCATGTTTATAAACATTTATGAATATCCCTGGACACCACCGTATTTGCTAAGGACCGAAGAATCCCAGGCACGGCAGTGGCTGATAAGAAAAGACTAGAAAGCTACGCAATAGAAACTCAGGGAGTCTATAAGTGTGACCCTGCTAAGATTCCTGGCAGTGGGGATACAGAGCCTGAGCCAGCCATNTCTTGTAACAGGCAAGACTCCCAGAGGAGGCATTGGAACACCAACCCATCCCCCAACCTAACACCCACAATTTGTTCCGTCTACAAGATGTGCTGTTGTAAAGGTGGCACAAAAATTGTGGGAGTGTCCAATCANCAACTGTTACAGGTTGAGATCCATGCCAGGAGAGTTATCCCACCCCTGANACTGCTTGGAGAGTCAACATCCAGAGACTGTTGCCTGCCTTTGAGACCCTCTCCTCCTACTGAGTTTCCCCATCTGGCCTTAATAGGAGAGAAGGTGCCTAGACATACTGTAATTTAATATGGCATATTTGGTTGATACCCATGAGAGACTGCCCTTCTCTGAAGAAAAAAATAATGAAAAAAAGAATGACTAGGGATGGGAGAGATGAGGGGAAGGCTTTGGGAAGGGAGAAGGAGAGAAAAGTGAGATCAGGAAAATAAAATTAATTAAAAAGAAAAGTCTATCATTTCTGTTCCTTGACCCAGGGGATCTTATGAAGGTTCAGCTTCTCTAGCTTTCAGGATGGCTCAGCTGTGTGAGCTGTAAGCACAGGATGCTTACTGTCCATGGAGCAGTGCTAGGCCAGTGGGGGACTGAAGATGGGTGAATGCACTTACCTGATGCAGAGTCTCTGTTGTCAGGACACACGGGTGCATTAACAAAGCACAAACTGCCATTAATCCTGACCTCTAGAGACTATTTCCTACATTATTTTGGTATAGCCAATTCCAGAACTTTTCAGGATGGCTACACACCATATGTAATTAAAATTGAGACTCTACTATGGAGAGATTTTTATATTGCTTTAAAAAAAGTATTGTACTGAATTTTCCTGCATTATTAAATATGTCTGAGAACAAATTATTAACTATCAAAACACTTAGTCCTATAAATTTACCATTTAAGTTCTGTTCAATGGATGCTATTCCAATGTGCTTTAAAATTAAGAATGTCCTGTGACAGGGCCAAAGTGAGATCCAGGTCAAGGGGAGATCCCACGGACTGACACTATTACTGAGGCTATGGAGCACTCACAAAAAGGGATCTATCATGACTGCCCTCCAAAAGACCCAACAAGCAGCTGAAAGAGTCAGATGCAGATATTTACCGCTAACCAATGGACAGAAGCAGCTGGCCCCTGTTGTTGAATTAGGGAAGGCTGAAAGAAGCTGAGAAGAAGGGCAATCCTGTAGGAGTTCCAGCAGTCTTAATTAATCTGGACCCCTGAGATCTTTCAAACACTGGACCACCAAACAGGCAGCATACACCAGCTGATATGTGGTCCCCAACACACATACAGTAGAGAACTTCCAGGTCTATGTTCATTCAGAGAAGATGCACCTAATCCTCAAGAGACTGGAGGCCCCAAGGAATTTAGAGATCAGATGGGGTTGGAGGTTGGGGGCATCCATGTGGAGATGGGGTGTGGTAGGGTGGAAGTGTGGGATGTGGAGCANTTGGAGGGTAGGAGGGGAGGAGTGGGGAATGGAATATGGAGTGTAAAAACTGAATTACAAATAAAATTAAATTTAGAAAAAATGTTGAGATGCAAATCTTTACACAGCAGTCTTCATGCATGTCCCTTTCACATCTTAAGGAATCCCTGGAAATAACTTGGTCAAAAGGATCCACTCTGCCCTCAGAAACCATGGGTGTTGCCAGATTCAGTCTCTGGTTGGTGTCCCCATGCTACCACTAGCTCTCCTCAGGCCACTCCTTTATGGGCAGATGGTGTCTTTATCCTGCTGTGTGCTTTCTGCCAACNATTGCTCTGGTGGGCAAATGTCTGCACTGAGCAGCTGTAGGCCTTGGGCTTCCTGGTGGTCTGCACAGAGCAATTTGTGGATGGATGGATGTTGCTCAAGCTGGCTTTGTGATCGTTTCTCATTTTGTTGTTCCTGGCCATCACTTCTGTGGCAGTGACTGAGAGACAATCCCTTCTGCCTCCCCTTAGAGCTTTACAGATGGGAGGTTGGTCTTCCAGATGAGCTCCGAGACGATTGTTTGCCCCTAGCTGTCGTACCTGTACTGACTGTATACAACTCAGATGAAGTTGATTCTGCACCTTTGCCCTCAGGGTCTGTACAGGGTGTTGCTATTGGCCTTTATTGGAGAGAGGCAAGAAATACCTTAAAGATCCCACATCTGGTTGTAATATAAAATGTTTTCAGTGATTCTGAATTATTAAATATAAATCAGATTTGGTATAGTGTTAGTAGTTATGTTAAGGAATGGGAGATGGCTCAGTGGCTAAGAGAGTTTGCTGTGACAGACAGCATGAGAACCTGAGTTTGAATCCCCAACATCCTTATAGAAAATGGCATGTGGCTAAGTGTGCCTGTACCCTCAGCACTTGAGACAGGAGGACCTTTCAGACTTGCAGGCCACCAGTGTAGCTCCAAGTTCCTTGTGGATCCTGTGTCAAAGATTCTGGCAGAGTTGTAGAACAATATATTTGATATTCTTTTTGGATCTGCTTGTGCATACATAGGCAAGCACACCCATGTACACACATGTGCATGCACCATATACACTTTTTATACACATGCGCACTTCCACACTGAAAGGCAGAGAGGTGAGAAAGAAATAGAGGGAAAAAGAGAAATAATAAATAGGAAATAGGTATAATTTTGATTTAAGCTTTAATACTTATTTTTCTTTGTTTTTCCTTCTCTTTGCCGTCTCATTCTGTATCTTTCGGTCTCTGTCTGCTACCTCATCCCCCCCCAACTCCTACAAATCCCCTTCCAAACCCTCAGTTATTTAAGGCGTGAGACATATTGCTGTGTTCAGAAGAAAGGAGCAGGTGAAAGAGGAGATACACATTGCAGTCTAGAATCTGGGTCTTCATTGAGGTTTATAGAGATGGCGGCCTTTATGAATCTTCTGTTACCTATAAGAATCTTCTAGAAACTAAGGGATCAGGCAGGGCTTCAGCAGGAACTACAGACAGGCCAGATCACCTGGCACACAAAACCTGCACTATTCCAGTTCCAGATTTCCTCACTGGCTGCCACAAGCTCCAGAGTTAATTCTCCCTCAAGATCTTATTGATCCAGGGCCTGTAGTGGGAGATTCTGGTGAAGACAGCAGGGGACTTTGCATTCCGATGTACATAGGATGCAATACCTTGGGCTATCCTAGCCCACGGGAGAGGTCCTCTAGAGTCTCCCTGTTGGGGATGGGGCAGAGAGGAAACACATGAATGGGTAGGAGGCAGCCTCTACCTCTACCCACCCATTTCAGCTTGCAATAGATCTAGAGTCTGATGCCACATCATTGATTTGGGGAGCAGCCAACCTATCTTCCTCATATCACCCCATGTTCACTGTCTGACAGCAGGAGTGACCCAGGATAGTCCTGGGAAGATGGATCCCTTGTTTCCTCACTTGGTGATTCCTAAGCACTGTGACTTGCTGACAACCTTCTGCCCCATCCCGCTTCTAGAACTCTGCCTCCCAGGAGTGCTTTTAGGAAAACCTGCTAAGAGAATCACTTTGTGTACATTTTGCCAACACACAACTGAGAATTGTGTCAAAAATTGGTGAAGTGTTTGCAGGTTTGGAGCATGTTCTACCATGTCCTTGTGTTCTCTTGGTATCATGATGGGTGCAAGAGGATGGGAGAAAAGGGGTCCTGGGTAGGATAATGCAAACTAAAGATATATTTTAAAAGCCTAGGGAATTCCACTAATTAGTATGGTAATTTAAAAAGAGTTTCAACAGAATTACTATGTGTGGGTGACAAATGTCAACACTGGAAATCATGAATTATTAGATGAGAATTTCAACATGAGGTATGGGACACCTCCCTCTGAGTTACTGCTGAGGGAGTCACCAGAGGTCTCCAAACAACACGAAAGATCTCCGTTCCCCTGGCTTATTTCCCATAACATCATAGTAAACACTTCTTCCTGAAGACACAGCACATGATGGCTTCAGGAAATAGAGCATTAGTGTCAAACTATCAGGGCACTTCTTACCTGCTGGCCGCCTTTCATAGTTCTGCAAGATGCTATGCAGACCACTGCAGGAGAAAGACATTTGGAGACTTACCCAGCTCTGAACCCTGTATACTGCAATACAGATCTGCCAGGACAGATGTATCCACTAGTGCCATCGTGGTATGAATGATGTGGGGTAAGTAACTGAGTTCTGATTGGATTTGTGTCATACTCCACATCAGGGACTTTTATGTCTGTTTCTGTAATCCTGACCAAAAGTCAAAAGGCCCTGGCAGGTCCTAGCATAGGGCCTGCTACTGTTATGTTGATAGATGATAATGTTGGCAAACTTTCCTGTAGTTATTTATGTTTGAGTCCAAAGACCTGAGCTGCTGTCAGCCTTTGTCAGAGAATCTTCTCTTTGTAATGTACAGGAGTCAGTGCAGAGATGTATAACTTGTTAACAGGCTTAGAAAAAGAGACTGAATGTTCAGGCCCATGTGGACTTCCACATTACTTCCCAGGTCTCCCACTAAAGCTCAAGAAACATCTTGGGAGAGGAGGCAGGAAGAATAAAGGGCCAGAGGAATGGGGAGGAGTTCTGTGGAAGGCTGTGTTCTGTGGATATGACATATCTGTCACACGTAGGGACTTAGAGCAGCTGTGTTTTCCTGCACAGACCTACAGAAAATCAAGCCAGTCAAAATCTTGTCATAGGTGAGGAGCCATTGCCAGTGGGCAATTGCTGGGTGTGGGGGAGGCTGAATTCTTTATTGAGTAGGCAGCCAGTGATGGTTCTGAACTCGTGCACTAAATGGAGTTGTTCAAGTTATTGAAAAAGAAGACATGAAATTGGGAGGAAGTTCTATTAGGGGATATAGGTGATCATATTTTGCTATATGGAATTTAAAAATAAAGGGAAATTTACATAAAATATAAAATATATTAAAATATGATATTCTGTTAGGTTTCATGTCATTGCATTTCACTTTGTTTTACTATATATGGAAACTTGAACAGCATTCTGCTTCAATGAGGGTTAACTGAGATGGGAGACACATTGACCTGCATCTTTCATTCTCTGGACTGCTGTCTACTGTCCAAGTAAGAGACAGGGAGAAAAAAGTGAGCGAGTAGAGAAGGAAGCCAAGTATAAGATAGGAGCCCAAGGACTTCAACAGGAGAGCAAAGAAGTAAAATGACATTTTCCTCAGACTGTGCATGCAACTTAGTGTCAATCCATTAGATACATTGTTAGTTTTACAGCAACCCCATCACACAGTAATAAACTGTTTCAATTTGTTGACTTGATCTTTAGTGTTTATGGTGTAGAGTTAGAGCTTTCTAATTTCAAATTCAGGGTCCTGTGTGGTGGCACACGCCTTTAATCCCAGCACTTGGGAGGCAGAGGCAGGCGGATTTCTGAATTCGAGGCCAGCCTGGTCTACAAAATGAGTTCCAGGACAGCCAGGGCTATACAAAGAAGCCCTGTCTCGAAAAACAAAAAACAAAAAACAAAAAAACAAAAAAATTCATGGTCCTTTCATTCAACCAGCCAAGATAAAGGTTTTTGTTATTTGTAAGGGGAAGGATACAGGTTTGAGGTAAGTAATTTTCTCTGAAAGTCTGGGGTGATTCTAAAGTACAGAATAAAGTCATTGTCTAAGAGTGAACACCTTTTGCTTTTTTGTTAAAAGTACCTTGGAAAATACTACTACTGTCTGTTTACAAATGTTGAATTGAAATTGAGACAAAGAGCACAGTACTTCTACCTATTAAACCACATCTCAAGAACCAGCTTGGGCTCCCTGACTTGAAGGAGGGAATCTATAAAACAGGATGCTACACAGTGGAGTGTCATTCCTCTTGGAGACCTACAGGAGGTTGAGTTCATAGGAGGAAGCCTAAGGAGGTGTAAATGCTTCCCGCACACTAATCTATCATGTCCTAGTGTCATCTTGGTATCATGAGCACAGTTACCCATTTCTTAGAATCATTAGCTGAGTTTCTCTCTGCTGAGCTCATTCACATCTCTGAGTAAGACATATATACGTACTTCCAGAAACCATTCCTGCATCTGAGCATTTAGGATTATCAGTACTGCTTCCTTCGGTCTCTAGGGGTGCAATATTAACTACACAATGCTCAGTAAAATAGATTTTCAGGTGAGCAATAGCAGCAAACACATCCCAAATATTGGATGGGACCTGAAGACTGATATCTATCTAAAGTTGTAATTTAACTGCAAGTCCTGTGTTTTCCTTTGCTATTGCTGAGAGCTGTCCTCTGACACTGCATCACTAGCACGGAAGAGGAGGATCAGGAGCTGGAGATGTCTTGTCTGGAGCCTCTGCATAGGTGAGACCAAGCCCTAGAGCCCAAGGCAAGGTTATTCTCTTGTGTCCTTGAAAATGGAGGGGTAGGTCATATTGAACTAGGGTGCCGGCTCCACAACACTATGGATTGTCCAGCATTGGACTATACCTCTTGGCTTGGCTGTAGGTGGGGGAGGAGATAAGGTTCAGTGCCCAGCAGGGCATCAACCTCATAAACACTGTCCTGCATTCTCGTTGTCTGCTACAGTTTCCCAGAATTCTGCTCTCTCTGCTGCCTCCCTTGACTGCTTTCTGTGTTGTGTGCTGCAGAGTTCAATTATGGTCTGAAGATCAGGAAGCCAGGAGTGGGACTCGTTAGAAAGCAATGGAAGTCAGTAGGAGATTCTGACTTTATTTAAAGGCAGTAGCTAATGAAACCTATTGTTTTTGTTGCTCCATGAAAGGTGTGATAGGAAACCTTCTCAGTGCTTCAGTTTGAGGACAAAGTTCATGATGGAAAGACATTGAGGCAGGACTGTGAAGGGTGAGTTGCACTGCATCAGCAGACCGGAAGTAGGACTCTAACATAAAACTTCAAGGCCAGCCTACAGCAAACAACTTCCTCCCACGAGACTGTACATCTTAGGGTTCTACAGTACCACTACGTGGGAAATCAATGTTTCAAGACATGAGCCACAACATCTCTTCCAAAGGTTTGATCAATTCACAACTTAAATGGAATATACTCAGAATTTCAATCATCTACAAGGTTGTAAGTCTGTTGGGAAAACTGAACTATCACAACAAAATGTGTTATAGGGTACATGGACCTCTGGCTGGGACAGCTGCCAACCAGGAGGGGTTAATTTCCTCTCTTCCTTCCCTTTTCCCTCCCTCTTTCCATCTTGCCATCCTCTTTCCCTTCCACCATACTCCCTCTGCTCTTATTTTGTGTTTGAGTCATGCTTTCACGTGGCCTTGAACTCCGTATGAAGATCACCCTATGTCTTGAATCCTGCTCCTCCTGCCTGTGCCTCCTCAGAGCTAGTGTTACATGTGTGCACTAATTTGTCCAGTTTAGGATTTTTTTCCTTAGGAGATAATTTAGTAGTGTAGTTCTAGAAATAACCAAATGTTCAAGCTATATTCTGTTCACAAAGATGACTCCATGCTAACATTTAATAGCTTTGCATTATAGGATGGAAAGCTGGGCATAGTGGGCATGTGATATTAATTTCTTTCAAGGCCTACTTTTAATGATGGTTCTCAAACACTTTATTAACCTGCTTTGGAGACCATCACCCATTAGAGGTAGTGAAAAAGAATGGGCACAGCGGAAGTGGACCTGTTTAGAATTAATTCTTTGGAACAGATTCCATCTGCATTGTCAGAAAATGAGCAGTTCAGTTCCCAGGTCAGCAGTAGCAGCCAACACTCACAAAACTCCACGGATATACCAGGAGTCCATAGGTATAGTAAGGATAACAGCAGTGGTGACCAAACAGGAACAGCCAGGCCTCAGCCTTGGCGTGAGTAAGAAGGAGGGAACAGGGCCAGCAGGAACTCCAGGAAAAGTTCTCATCGAAGCCTCTCTCAGCAAAGCAAAAATCAGCAAAGATGAGTGAAGGCTCAAGACCAACAGGCATTGCTCTATAGGCGAGTCAAGTCTGCCAAGCCAAGTCTCCAGCTCCCTTTACTCTGCTGAGTCCTTTTTATACTCCCTCCAAAGAGCATGTGTCCTCCACAGATCTTGCCTCCCCATGTGTCTTGTCTCAGCACCCGAGTCTGACTTAACAAAACTGCACATGAGTCTGTCTCAGTGGACATCACTCTGCCAATCAGACTTAGTCTGCAGAAGCAGCAGGAAGCTAGAGCACATCACCAGAAGTTTCTGGATCCCGACAAATGGAGCTCAAATATATAATGTACAGCAGACCAATACATGTCTGTCATTAGTGAAAAATCCTTCATCACGTGTCCTTTTAGGTGCTTGCTATAGCCGAACATCCTTTCCCCTGTGTCCACTTGCTTCCCCTATTTGGCCCAGTAAAAAAACATCCAAATAAACTAACTTTCCAAAGAATCCTGAAGTCTCCACGTCAGTGGTGCATACTGCAGCCTCAGTACCTGGGAGGCTGAAGTAAGAGTGTGGTACTTGTTCCAGATCTCCAAGCAAGTTATAATATAAAATAAATCAAAATGAAGCAAAATTCAAAAAGGGTTTATGATTTTAAATGACACAAAGTTATATTCCTTCCTCTAAATGTTTCTAGAGCTACTAAAAGTTTTCATTTGCAAAATAATTGATCAAATCATTCCATTGGAAGGCTGAGAACACATGGGGGCGGGTGGTAACACCTGCTGCAGGAGAGTAATGACCCTGGCTTTTCTCTTCTCCCACTTCACCAGAGACAGGACTGCACACTGTAAGATTTTTTGGTTTCTGAAAGTAAATATCCTTCAGATATTTACCTTCAGATATTTTGTTTAGCACATAAACCTCCACATTCCTCTCAGTTGCAATTTTTTTGGTCTAAAGATTTACCTTTTACTGTTTGGACACTTTCTTCAGCTACTGTCGGCTGAGCTGATCTTTTCTTTGGACACCCTCAGTAGGTGTCTGCTGCTAGGTCACTAAGATTCCTTATGAAGCTAGGCAGCCCAGGGCTGCTACTGCACCCACCACGGGAAAATCCTTCTTATCTGCATGTTTGCCTTGCTGACCTCATGAGACCATGGCTGTTCTATCTTTCCAGTGTCCACTGGGCCTGCAGCTTCTGCCCTCGTTCCACCATACCCAAGAACGGATGCTGTGGTGGTGATAAGGCTCTTGTCTTGATTTTGGAGCCTTTGGGTCACCAACTGCTCCTTTGGCACCAGGGGACCATGTGATGGGGGCTGCTCTGTAGAGGCAATCTTTCTGGAAGCCCTTCAGCCTGTGCCCTCAGCCCAGCTCTCAAGAGTCTCCACCTGCTTCCCTATTGCTGTGGGCCAGGCGGCAGGATGGGACAGTCACTGTTGCCTCACCTCCGGTTGCCCAGCTTCAGGGAGAAAGACTGTCCCAAGTACATGTCATTGTAATATTGTGGGGAAAGAGGCAGTGTGCCCTTAACTGCAGGTTAGTGAGTATTCCCATCTGCTAAGACAAGACACAGCTCCTGTCTCCAATTTGTATTTCACCTTTTGATACTTTTGTATAAGCCGAAGGTGGTGGAGCATGCTTGGGGTCCCAACACTAGGGAGGCTGAGGCAGAAGGATCATAGATGGAAATAAGTCTGATATACACAGTGATAATATCCCCAAACCACACCAATATAAGTCAAATGAGAAAAGACCCAATTAGTTACACAGATATAAACAAGAGTTAGAAAACAACACAAAGCAAAACAGTTACCCATGTATCTATAATCCAACTCAGATTCTTTAATTTTAAAAGATCCTTTTAGATGTCTTAGTGCTCTCCCTCCTGAGTTAGAATAGACTTTATAGTGAGTCTTGCACTTTGAAAGCTATCTCTGCATATCTCCTGTACTGTGCTGAAGCTGGAAACCCAGAGGAGAGGTAAGCAGGCCAGGAGGGGGGAGGTGATGAGTTCCTTGTCTGAGGCGGGTACCTGCAGTAATTTTCAATGGTACAGTAGTCAGAGGGCCATAGCCTTCATATTATACCCCCTTAGGCCTAGTNGACCTCATGGGTAGTCNCTTCCCTTCAGAATCCACAGAANCCTGTAGTTAAAGCATTGCTTCCCTTGACTAAGGACAATGGGCACTTTGGCTTTTAAGAAGAGAGCAGGTCACTTAGAAGGTCACCTAACTCCAGCATCCTTCTTAAAGCCTGGATCTTTGAGGAAGATGGCAGTTGAATGGGGGTGGCTCAGATGCAGGTCTAGAGCCATCATACTAAATACCAGTACATGCTAAGTACTACAGGGTCTCTTCCCATCACGGGCTGGTTCCAGCTTGTGTTTGGTTCCAGAAAGTTCTGATGCTCTCCATGGTGACTGCTGCAGCCACAGTCATGCTCCAAGGACTTCTGAGGCAGGCTCTGCTCTAGCTGCAGGTGCAATACTGAGATGATGGTGATGGCAGGGTAGGTGGGGAGGACGCAGGGATCAGCAGCCATGTCTGACCTAGGCATGGAGTCTGCTATGATGTGTGGAAAGATGCAGTGGCTAAGGCATGGGGTTTGTGGGCAGAAGAGCTGAGTGATGAGGAGGGAGAAGATGAGAAGACAGGACAGTGGTGGGAAGCACAGAACAGTTCGCATTACCCTGGATGTGAAATCTTACTGGTCACAGCCATGCGTGTTAGATAATATTCAATAACACACAGTGGCACACCCTGTACCAGGAGGTCAGAAGTCAAGTTGGTTAACATGGCAAGATAAAATCGTTTCTTCATTGTGCTTAGAAAGGGACTGAGTGTTTAGAGCACGGAGTGGAGTCACACAGCTGCCGGAGGTTAGGTCTTTATTGAGGTGCATTACAGGGAACAAACCATAATCACAGACTCGTGTATCTTTGAGATCCTTGTAGGGACAGCTGGGGACAGGATGGGGGCAAGCTAAAGGCAGGCTGTACATAGGCTGGGGTGAGGCTGAGGGCATGCTGTGGACAGTCTGTGGACAGGCTTTGTTGAACACAAAGGATACCAGAGAGCTCTGGCTTGGAGAATCTGCCTCAGGCTTGTTAAACTTATCAGCTACTTGCCATTTATGACTCTATTAATCCAGGGCACATATGCGGAGATTCTGGTGAAGACTGAAGGGGGCTTTCCATATGAATGCCCATAAGATGCAATACCATGGGCCACACCAGCACACAGAAGAGGTCCCCCAGAATCTTTCTGTAAGTAAGAAAAATCAGAATATGAACAAAGTTTTCTTTCCCCTAAATACGAGCTCAAAAATAGCTAACCCTGGAATGAGGTCCTGTCTGTCTAGAGTCTGAAGTTAGAGATTTACTGCCTGATTCCCCACCCTCTGTCCTTGCCCCAGTGCTAGCATGTCTCCCTTTACTCCCATCCTTTCTCTTCTGGAACCTCACGGGAAGGTTGTGGGCAGGGCTTGGGCATAGGGAGTTGAGAAAGAGAAGGAGAATATCTGTTCCCAGAGTCTCAGGAGTAGAAGCCTAAGAACAGGCATTAGTCACTGCCATGGAGAGATGTTTGGCACACTTCCTACACTGATGCTGTGTCACGATGTGGGGAGGAAATGCAAGTGTGCACTCACCATATATGCTGTTTTTAACTTTGTGGAACTTCCCACACAGACCTCGAAGTTATAGTCATAACGTTTATACATTCTACAGGCCTCTTTATCCAGGATTTTCAGTTCAACCTCTCTCAGGGTATCTGAGGTAGGTTCTCTCACTCCAGTTTTCCCCCAGCCAGCAGTCCAGCACATCTTCCCAGGGTCGATAAAGTCAGAGGGACCAGGCAGGGGAACTACATCCACAGCAGGAGTCAACTTAGCTTTCTCTTCAAGCTGTTGGGAGAAGGAGAGAAGAGATGGCAAACCAGAGAAGGATGCTTGGGCATGTGTCCTTTCCCAGTAGCTCCATAATGGCATAGAATTCAGATTTAGGTTCTGAGGAAAAGGACTTGACAAGAGAGTGTTCAAAGTCCTGAGCTGGGGGAGAGTTAAAGAGAGGAGACTTAATCAGAGCCAGAAACAGAAGGGTACCTTCAATAACATGATGTCATAGAGTTTGAAAAACGTGTTGTAATTTTTGTGAATGAATTGTTTTTCAACTTTTATCCTCTGTTGTGTGGATTCAGTCTTGCTCACATCATGAGCTCCAAGGGTGACAATGATTTCTCTGTTGAAAGAGAAAAGAGGCAGTGAAAAGTCTTATGAGGAGGACTCATTCCAAGGTGAGGGGCACCAGGGTCTTTCTTCTCTGGCCCAGAGTAGAGCCCCTGGACACTCTTGAGATGGAACATGGCCTTCCTAGAACAACAGGTCTCAAGAAATCACAGGAATGAGAACTCTACCCACACCCCGCCTTCCAGAGCATCATCTGAACCCATGGATTTCCACAGGGTAAGTGGACACTCTACTTGGGGTTACACCCCACACCATGTCTGAGCTCTGGTGACACCAGGACAAGCCAGAGCTGTAGTTTTCATCCCAACTAGAGCCCTGCTTAAAGTTCTGACCTCTGAAAATAGAGACCACACATGAGATGGTCCATTGAGTGGCCCTGTGCTCCCTTTACCTCTTGGTGTAAGGAGAGCCCATCTGCAGATGAGCAGTGCTCAGAGATTTCCTCAGGCCTCTGCTGCTCTGGGCCTCTGTCTCCTGCATTTCCTCATAGAGGAGAAGCCTCTTACCTTCCTCTACAGTGTGCAGCAGTCAACACAAATTGGGGGGCTATGAGAAACCCACCACAGCTGTCCTCAGAACCTCCATCAGTGATGATCTTCAGACGGGCCATGTAAGGGCGGGAATGTGGTCTAGACTCAACACCACCAATAATCTCCTCTGGAACAAAGAACCCCAAGTCTTTGGTCACCAACTTCTGGAACACCTCAACACAGTGCAAGCAAGGGAAGGTGCAGTAAAACTGAGCGATTACTCTGAGCTCATCCCACCTCGCGTGGGGATCGGATCCCCCACTTGTCCTTTGGTCTTTTCTCTCCTCTTGATATTTCCTCCCCAATCCTCCCTTCTACCATCATCCTTCATTCAGAACACAATGACCATTCATGTTTCTGACTTTCCATATCATTAGACTTTTCTCCACACATTCATCTGGTCTTCCTCAACACTAAAGAAGGCCAGAGAAGAGCTGCCTATCAGAACAGAGAATATTTTGATGAAATGATGTGAACAAGAGTTAGTTTTTCATTCTTCTTTGATCTGGAGATTTCCCCTGGACTACCTCAATTTAGGACCCTGCCTTATCTTAGGGTCTCTTTTACCACAGCTAACAGATTATGATCCCCTGCTGAAATTGGGAGGCTAGGGAGATGAAGACAAAACTCACCAGCTCCAGCTCCAGAAGGCAAGAGAAGTGCAATCAGGAATAGTAGGACCTGCATTTTGCCAGTGGTGCAGCCTGGGTGAGCTTCTAGGGTGTTGCTGTCCTGGTTCCTGCTTTTATAGGTCCAATGTGGGAGAAAGGCCAGGCTGGGAACCACAGATCTGTCTTGGTCAAGCCTTATTTTCCTTATCAGAAATTCTCATGACTGTGCCCACTGGTGGTGTTGAGTCTGTGGCTAGGTCTTGACACTCTTGGATCCCACGATGACATGGTAACTGCATCCTTCAAAGTGGCTCCCAGGAGGCAGGACAGCAACACAAATGGAGTTGGACCTTGACCAGGCATCATGGAACTGTTATTCTAAGCATCCAGGTATTATTGTCAGCTTTGAGACCCATGTGGAATATACGTAAATTCTTAACTCTTTTGCTGAAGCACAAACAAAGGCATCTGTAGTGTATGAGCACATGAGGAAGAGGAAGTACATTTTATTTAAAAAAAAAAAACAAAAAATTGGTGGTGGGCTGATTTAGCCTGAGTGCCATTGTTTGTGTTGACCAGTGCTAGGTCACCTCATCTTTATTCAAATAAGTAGGAGATGATGGAATGTGGCTGAGAGGGATGAAGGTGTGGGGAGAGTGTATTGAATATACAGTATGTAGGGCGTGACCAAGACCTTAATTAAGTCAGTGGTCCCCACCTTCCTAATGGTATGACCTTTTAGTACAGTTACTAAATGGAACCATTGTGGTGCCAATATGGCCTGTTCTGGTCATATTATGGTGACCCCAGCCGCAAAATTAATTCATTGCTACTTTATAACTTTAATATTGTTATGGTTTTGAATTTTAACAGGAAATTTGTAATATGCAGGATATTTAATATTTGACCTTTAAAGGGGTCATGACCCACACGTTGTGAACAGCTGCTATATATAAGTAAATGTCCTGATTTAATCATATGAATAGTCTCTTTGTTAGACATTGTAATACATATTGATGGAGGATTCTATGGAATTTCAGAATATCACAGAATAAAAGATCTTGGGTATCTGCAACGCAACACAAGGCTTTAGGGTATTAAGTATTTATAGCCAGAGATCCTAAGAGTGCACAGTGTTTGGCTCATTGTGTTTAAGTATTCAAGAACAGTGTCGGAGAAAGTGAGTGTTTTGGACATTATTTGTGGTTCAAAATGAGAATGAAAACTTTTCTACAGATAAAACCAATTTATTGTGATGAAATTTCAAAGAAAAAGATATTATACAGCTGGAGTAATGTAGTAACCCACACAAGCACTTGTTCAGACTCAAAGACTCTGCATCTCAATGAACCATATAATTGGACTTGATGTTCTAGAATCATGAAGCTTTGAGGAAAAATTCTAGGTCTGGTAAAAAGAGGCATTTGCTATCTTATGAAGCCTTATCTTATGAAGCCAGACTTGGAGCAGACAACTCAGGTCTTTTTGCATGACCGAGACGGGCTGCCCTTGAGGAGAGTTCTGGCTCCAACTCTATTCTGCATTTCCTTCCTTTGCTTCCTCAGAGCTACAAGGGGCTGTCTGAGCACAGCAATAAGAATTAGAAAAGAGTAAATTAAGGGGTTTTTTTAAATTACTGAGCATTGAAACTGACCTGATAATACTTTGTAAAGACCCCAAATTATTGTGTAGTCCCAGTTATGGGACAGACCTTGAGACGGTCTATACACAGTGCTCCAAATAAACATTCTCATTTTGCAGTGTATGAATTAAGAGGTAGGCCAGAGATAGTTATCAATTGGCCTCATCCCCACACTGGTTGCCTGCTTCAGGAAGTGGCATTATGCCAGGAACTAGTGAAAAACTTCACAATTGTCTCTTTTTACCAAAAAGTAAACCAGGGCCTTAGTATACATGAAGTTATCCAGGAGTCAATGTAAATAACACATTATTCAACAATACAGATGAGGGCATGCCTGCTACATCACCCCATCAGGATATCTACTTGCATCTTGGAGAACTACAGTGGATTA
>NW_018393874.1:0-9363 GCF_900095145.1 Mus pahari | reverse complement strand
GACTGGAGCAAAGATGGTTCTCCTTCTGGCTCAGGCCAGGAGACTGCTTTCAGGCTGACAGCCCTCCTAGGGTGGGGAAAGGGGCTGGATGACCAGAACCAGACACGGGATCCTTCCCTCTCCCCAGCAGTGCACTGGAGCAAAGATGACTCACCTTCAGGTTCAGGCCTGGAGACTGCTCCCAGTCATACACCCCTCCTCAGCTGGGGAAAGGTGCCGGGTGCCATGTTCTCTTGATACCTAACTCATGGTGGCTCCTACTTCCGCATGAATTCAGTTAATCCCTTAACTTTCTCAATGCATTAAGACAGATATCAAATAATGCGAACTAGCATTATTTTGAGCTAATAATTTTATTCAATTTCCTTTTTGGTTAAACATTAAAATAGGATACTATTTTAAAAAATATAGGCTATAGAGTTTTAAAGTAATTCATACTTAACCTGTCCCGAGCTGTATCTTGCCTGCAAGAACACACTCGGACAACCGGATTCTTCTGTGGCAAAGTTTTATTGCTTCATCGTGAGGAAGACCCTGAGCCCCAGAAATGGTGCAGCTTATATATGTCTTAATGTGGCGTGTCTGCACCTGATTGGCTGCTTGCTCATAATTTCAAAAGTACACCCCGGGATGGGTCGTGACTTGGCGCGAATTTACTCTTGCACTTGTGCACATTAATTGTTTATAGTTATGAATAACAAAGGCCAATGCCATCCTGTAATGGCGATTTCTCACAGCTCTCTACATTAACCATTTTCGTAATTCTTTCAATTTACTTCCTAGTTCTTATTACTTTTAAAAAAGAAACTTTTCATTACTGAAAAATACAATAGTTTTCCTTATTGCTAGTTATATATTCTTAATTAAGTCATTTTTAACTCCATATTTTGATCACCCTCCTGTACTCTCTCTGACTCTTCCACATCCCATATCTCCTCCCCATCCCCTATTTCCTGAATTTCCCCATCCCAACAGGTTTCATAGTCTGAATTCTCCTGCCCAAAATCACTGACATAAAAAGAAATACAAAATGGAATCTTATTTGTGTGTGTGTGTGTGAGAGAGAGAGAGTGTGCATGTAAACATAATAAATGTGCTCATAATTTGGGAGTAGTTGTGTTTTATATGTGTCATGGGGAATATAATTGTGAGAGCTGAATGTTGTACAATTATAATACTAACCTTTGAAAACCGCAAAATTGAAATAATATGCACTCTGTACATCCTCATCTGACTGAGCTCTTGAGTCTTTTTAATAAGTAGCAGAATAACTATCACTAAATAGAGAAAGATAAGTTCTTTGTGCTTTTTTATTCTTTATTTTGTTTATTTACATTTCAAATGTTACCCAAATATTAGGTGTCCTGTCCAAAAACCACTCCAGTGTATCTCCCTCCCACAGCCTCTGTGCAGGTGCTTCCCTCTCCCATCCACCCATTTCCCACTCTTTTTTATTATTTTCTTTATTTGCATTTCAAATGTTATCCCCTTTCCTAGTTTTCCCTCCAAAAATCCCCTATTCCATCCCTGCTCCCCTTACTCCACAACCTACCCATTCCCATTCCCAGTCTTGGCATTCTCTATACTGGAGCATAGAACATTCACAGGACCTTTGGCCTCTCCTCCCAGTGATGACTGATCAGGCCATCCTCTGCTACATATACAGCTAGAGTCACAATTTCCACTATGTGTTTTCTTTGATTGGTTGTCAGTTCCAAGGAACTCTGGGTGTACTGGATAGTTCATATTAATGTTCCTCCTATGGGGCTTAAGACCACTTTAGCTCCTTGCGTAATTTCTCTAGTTCCTTCTTGGGGAAATTCTGCTCCATACAATGAATGATTGTGAGTATCCATTTCTATATTGCCAAGAACTGGCAGAGGCCCTCATGAGACAGATATATCAGGTTCCTCTCAGCATCCTCTTTTGGCATCTGCCATAGTGTCTGGGTTTGGTGGTGGTTTATTGGTTGGATCCCCAAGTGCAGCAATCTCTGGATGGTCATTCCTCCAGTATCTGCTCTGAACATTGTCTCTGTAACTCCTTCCATGAGTATTTTGTTCCCCCTTCTAAGCACCTACTCCCTTCTTGCATTAGAAAACCCTACATCTCCAAGAAACAAAAGAAAAAAGACAACATCTTGATTGTATTTGCTTTAGGGTCAGGTATCTACTTCTCATTCACAAATTGCCATCTCCGTGAGACCTACATTTTAGTGGAGTATAGTGCAGATGATATTGATAAATTACCATGTCAAGAAAAACCAACAACAATCTAACAAGAATGGTAAAACAGAATGTATGTGTTCAGCAATCTTACTCCATTCATTAAATGTAATCCCCACTGTAACAAGTTTAAGAAATGTTCTAAACAATACAACAAGCAGTTGAGTCAGATACAGATACTTGCACCCAACCAGTGGACAGAAGCTTTGACCCCAGTGGTTGAATTGGGTAAAAATTGTAATAGGCTGAGTGACCCTGTAGGAGGAACATCAGTGTGAACTAACCTGAAACCCTGAGATATCTCAAACACTGGGCCATCAACGAGGAAGCATACACCAGCTGATATTGTATTTATTGTTCCAAATATAATTGCTTATTATGTGTTTTATTCAAAATAATTTTATAACACTTATAGCATAACATTGAGTATGTGTTATGCGAGAATGTATGGATTTCAGAAAATACGTCCTAGGGTTAGGCTGTCTAATGTTATTAAATAGTCCTGGGGATGAACTCAGTTCATCATTTTTACTATGAAGGGACTTAACTCCTTAAACTTCTTACTGGCCACAAATGCCCTTTAAAGACATAGATTTCCTTAAATGTGATTGCAGGGTAAATCTATCAGTCTCCCATTTATATGTAGCCAAAACTAAACAAATAATCTTTTGAGTAATATTGGTTTTCTGGTTTACAACACAATTTGAGTAAGTGTGGCTAACAGTGCAATAATATTTTAACCCACTATATTGCTGCACAATAAACTGGGTGTGTTTTAAAATATCTCATACAAGATGCCTTATATTCTATATATCATGTATCAAAAATTAACCACAAATTTTTAAATATCAATTCATGTGAATTTTTGAAATGGAGCTGTCTAGATCATGAATATAGTCTTCAGGACTTTCCTTAGCAGGTGTTTTTAATGTAACCACTTGCCCTCTTCATTAATCTAACAGAGGTCTTAAACCATGATTTTCAGCATCTAACTAGTACTCTCCGGTTGACATTTGGCCATTTTCTGTTCTCCACTGGCTCCTGCAATTACATGGTGATCAGAAAACTTATAGGGACACATACTTAAATGTATAAAAGAATTACTAACTACTAATAAAATTCAAGATGGGAATATAGTAAAATATAATTTTACAGGAGATTAGTTATTAGAATGAATTTGTGTAGAATTACCTTATACTGTACTTTGACTATCAACTTTTTCTTCATGACAATGTGATCTTCTGTGGATTTTCAATGAATAAAATATGGATGTTAATGAAGAATGTGCTCCTTAAAGGGACATTGTTAATGATCATGTTTCTATGAAGACTGACTTAGAGAAATGATAGTTTTGTTAATGCTAATGCATTTCAGAGACTTTCAGCATCCCATTATGTGATGAGAATTGATGAATATTGTCTTTTTTGGAAGTGTAATATTCTAGGAAGCAGCATAATTAAAACATTTCTCTCCCATTCTATCCCTCCATGATTTTCTGAGTCCAGGACATCAAACAGAACTGCAAACAGAGTGCAGCCTCTGAAAAAAGTTAGGTTCATGAAAACATTACTAGTTTTACCTATTACTTCCATAACTACAGTGTAAATAGCATGTGGACATATCTGCAAGTTTATTTTATTTCATTTTGTTTTATTTTTGATTCTTTAATATTTTTTATAGTTACTAGCTATTCCCCTCCTGGTCTGCCCCATGACATTTCTTCATCAAATAGCTCATCAATATCTCCAAGAGAATATTCCTACCTCCCCAACCCAAAACCGTTTCCAATTCCTGGGGCCACAAATCTCTGAGGGCTTTGGTGTGTCTGTCTTCTCTCACTGAGGCCATACAAGGCAGACTTATGCTGCATATGTGTTGGGGCTTCATATCATCTGTTGTAGGCTGCCTGGCTAGAGGGTCCATTTCTGAGAGAACTTGGTTGTCCAGGTTAGTTGAGACCACTGGGTCATTTTCCTCCTCTGCTTCTTGCATCTATTCCTAATTCATCTACAGGGGCTGCCAGCTTTTCTCCATTATTGGATATAACATATTTGTATTTGAGAAAAGAAAAGGAATATTTCCTTCTTAGACTATTGGCCAATAGCTTGAAGAGCAGCTGGAAAAAAGGCAGTATTCTGTCATGTATGAGTTCCTACTGGAAATCAGAAAATATGTTCTAATTTCATCTTTGTTGATTATTTAGTTTATTTATTTCTCTGATGGATTGTTTGAGTTCATAGTTGGTTTCTATATGCAGTTCTCTCTGTCCTGGCTCTCATATTCTATACAAAGTCATGGATTAAGCTGCTATAACAAATTTATTGGAAGTTACCAGGGTGGGGGGAACCCTATGAAAGCAAAATGATGAATAAAATTGTAATAATAATCTGATAATTTTAGTTCTGTCAGAGGAAATGAAGCAAGTGATTTAGTGCATGATTTGAAGGACACTGTATGTGAAATCAGTATATATGACAATTCTTGATATCACTAGAACAACTAGTGAGATTGTTTCTAAAACAGGATACATGCACTATAACCCAATATTTGGTGGGTAAAAAACAAATTAACTTTTGACAGAATTCTTAAAATATTTTATCAAAAATATAATTTTTCCCTAATCATTTGAAGAGTATTTCACTCTGGTCTCAGTAAAATGATGTAGACCTTGGGTGCAAAGATGCATCCAAGCATCCCTGCAATGAATGCCAAGATGGAGAAGAACTCCACAAAAATCATGACCTTGCCCTTGGTTCTATGGTAAACAGGGAGGAAGGTGATCCAGACACAGCAGACCACTAGCATGCTGAAGGTCAAGAACTGGGCTTTGTTGAATGTGTCAAACAGATTCTTGGCCAAGAAAGCCACAGTGAAGCTTCCAAGTGCCAGACTAGCCAAGTATCCCAGGATACAAGCAGTGGCTAAACAGCCCTTTTTATTCTATTTACTGTTGCTAGGTAACTGGGGAAGAGTTTATCCTGAAGGTCAGAAGCTTTGGCCTTTTCATATGTTACTTCTATCCATGCTTCTCTGGTGGGGGTTGTGGGGGTGTAAACTTAGGCTGGAGTCAGAGTTCCAGGAGCATGAAGGAATGCCTACCATGTCATGTAAGTGAATCATGACCATTCCGGGGTTCAGACTTCAGGTCAACAGGAGACCAGTTTGGCTGTGCATAGTTTAATTCCCTAATACTATGAAATCTTAATAAACATTATAACTTGAAGGAATGATATATACATTATAGTGCAATGCTTGCATTTCAAGTAAACTCCTTTCTGAAAAGATCCACTTCGCTAATCCTCTTGGGGACAAAGTGATTATGATTATGCAGGAATACTATGACATTTTTCACTTTAGGAATCTCTCACAACACCTTGTAATTAAGGTGAAGTTAGAAAAGATAAGACAATGTTGTCGACATGGACAATACTTTCACTAATATGGAGACATGATTGTTGAATTGGCTATAGGATATAGAAAGGTGATTTATAATACACAACAGTAAACACTCTCAAGTGGATACCCAAAAACATGTTGAAATGAAAAATTTAGTCACATCAGGAACAAGTTTTTAGGCTCCTGCATTATGATTCTCTTTTTTTTTTTTTTTTTTGACATTTTTACCAATCTTGAAGATTCAAGCATGCATAAAGTATACCTTTGTCATATCAGAACCACTTTTTGAAATTTAATGATTACAAAACTGTTCTTCACCACAGTTTGATATTCTTTTTTTAAAATTAAACAAAATTTTCTTCACACGATTGCTGTTATTACAGAGTAATCACCTTCTTTACATTAAACCTCTGGAATAGGTGTTGATAAGAGAGAGGCTAATATTACAGTTAGGAAACACTAAGAGTCACAATAGCTAACCCTAGTCATTATACCCCCCAAAAATGTTTTCCCATATAATAATAGGACACTTAACACATTTACTAATGAACACAATTACAGAAATTCATATTCACAGAACCATCTCTTTTTAATAAATTTGAAGAACCCCCTCACACTTTAAGTAAGATGAACAAATGTTCAAAGAAACGTATAGACAGCACTAGAACAACAGACAAAAAATAGCTATTAACACACCTCAAACACAGCAATAACAGCAACCAGACAAAAGCCACAAATAATTGTTAGTTATAATTGAACATTTGTGTTAACATTCTCTAAACGAAATCAAAGACAACAAGGTTGGTTCATTTTTTAAAGTCATTCCTTAGTTGCCTGCAGAGGGTAGTGAGACTAATTCACATACAAGAGGAGAACTTTTCTTTATAAAAAAATTGAGGAAGACATTATAATATATGTTAAAAGGGATAAAGGAAATTCAAGAACAATAACTTTGATGGCTATGTGGAATAATTCTTGACAAAGCAAACACACAAGAGAAAAATCATTCTCTGAGAACAGGGAGAATTTTTTTAATTGGGATTTTTTATTGAAAATAGCTTGTTGTTCTCACATAAGATATTCTAATTACAGTTTCCCAAATTTTTATTGGGATAAGATGAATTCTCAGTTTTACTTGCAAATATATCATAGTTAATTCTTTTACTTTCCTCACAACTGCCTTTTCTATCAGATCTACTTTCTGTCTCTCATTTGAAAATAATAGGTTTCTATGGGAGAATAATAAAATAAAACAAGAATAAACAAAACTAATCCAACATAATAGGAAAAAATTTTCATAACACATAGTAACTAGACATGTGAAATAGAGCTAGGTGAAAAGACCACGAAATTCTACTTCATACCTCATATGAATTGTAGTGAATGAATCATAAGTTAGTGGTAAACAATTGAGTGATATTTATACCCAGATTAGAACTAAGAATACTTTAATTTGAAACTGTAATTCAAACTGTCAATTCTATAATCAGAACATGTGGAAATATTGATTCCAATTATTTATTCCACATTTGCATGTGAATAAGTATATTAAGAAGCTCCTAAAAACTATTAATGTTGAACTGCAAAAGTAATTCCTTAGAAAAAATGATGTTATGTCAATGGGAATTCTACATAAAAACCCTGAAATTGACTGTCCTTTTCAATGCCAGGCCCCAAACAAAAATATGGTAGTCAAATATTGTTGGTATCTCCCTTTATCACTGATTAACCTTAACATAATTCCCAAAGACAAAGAACAGTAGGCAATTTTTATGACCAAGAAATGCCCTGTTGTCCTGGGCTGGAAATTAATCTTACTTATACTCAATGTCCTCAGGCCTTGCGAGCAAAAGTTTTTGCTTTCTCTGCTTGTTCTACACTTGAACATGCATATTAATATAATGATAATTCTTATGATCATTATATACTTTTTGTTAAAACCCTTCCTACGACAAAACAAAAGAAAAGAAAATCACATTAATATTTGATCCCAAATGAGATCAACACATTGCTTCCACTTGAATATTCCATGTATTGTGGTGGGGATTTCTTGAGGTCTGGGATAAGACCAAATCTGGTTTGTTTGTAAATATATCAGAGTTAATACTCCTCCATATCTGCTGATTCTCCTGGATTGCTCATTCTTTTTCCTACTTTGTATTTTTGTCAGCTTTCTGTTCATTCAGTCGGAAAATGATTTTTTTTGGAGTTGGGCTACTTATAAGCTATTTAAGGAATCAATACTTGAATATAAATCAGTTATATACCCCTCATATGTGTCCATGTGGCTCACTGCATGGATATATTAAGAATCATTTATCTAAGTGTACTTTATTATTATATATGAAGAAAGAGTAAGTAAATAATATGATTACATATATAGAAATGTATTATTTTTACATTTGTCCCTTGAATAGGGCCTAATATGTAGATGGGTTTTTATAGAAAACTTTGCAATCATGTTCATAACATTCAACTGGTATACTTCTTAAGGATGCTAGAAACAAACTAAAAAACTTAGTATTTATTATCAGTGTTCATTTTTGAGTTGTATATCCTACCTCTTTCCTTATTTCTCACATTTAAAACATCAATGAACGAACTAGTCCAGCCAATGTAATAATGGAGAATTATCTTTTGACATACATTCTGTTTTTTTTTTTTTTTTTCAACCCACTTGGATTTTCAAGACAGGGAAATTCACTTTTTTGATGCTGAAAAGGCAATAAGTTACTTGGTCAGTTTTAAACACAAAGGAGAAAACTTCCTGCCAACTCAATCACTTTAGCATGAGAAATGACACTTGATATCCTTGGATGACAAATGTCAACATCGGAAGAAACAGACTGCAACATGAAGGTCCCTAAGACCATTTTAGTGCAATATGTCAGTCTAGTGATACATGGAAGAAGGTAAAAAGAAACAGAGAGGCCATTGGAGAATATATATTAAATGTTATATAGAAAAGTCCACTGACAATACAGGAATAAAAATAAACTGATTTTTTGTTGTGAGGGATAAGTAGGAATGTTGGAATCATTCATCATAATGGATGCTTAGGAACTTTTTTAAATTAATTTATTAGGTATTTTCTTCATTTACATTTCAAATGCTATCCCGAATGAACTCTATACCCTCTTCCCACCATGTGCCCCTACCACGCATTCCCACTTCTTGGCACTGGCATTCCCCTCTATGGGGCATATAAAGTTTGCAAGACCAAGGGGCCTCTCGTCCCAATGATGGTTGAATAAACCATTTTCTGGTACATATGCAGCTAGAGACACAAGCTCTAGGGATACTGGTTAGTTCATATTGTTGTTCCACCTACAGGGTTGCATCCCCCTTCAGCTCCTTGGGAACTTTCTGTAGCTCCTTCATTGGGGGCCCTGTGTTCCATCAAATAGCTGACTGTTAGCATCCACTTCTGTGTTTGACCAGCACTGGCATAGCCTCACAAGAGCCTGCTATATCAGAGTCGCTTCAGCAGAATCTTGCTGGGTCAATAGTGTCTGGGTTTGGTGGCTGATGATGGGATGGATCCCCTGATGGGGTAGTCTCTGGATAGTCCAGCCTTTCATCGTAGCTCCAAACGTTGTCTCTGTTACTACATTTATGGCAATTTTGTCCCTTATTCTATAAAAGAATGAAGTATCCACCTGTTGGTCTTCCTGCTTTTTGGTTTTCTTGTGTTTTGTAAATTGTATCTTGGGTATTCTAAGTTTCTGGGCTAATATCCACT
>NW_018393873.1:0-9400 GCF_900095145.1 Mus pahari | reverse complement strand
CAATATGACTCTCTCACCTGCTCTGGCAGTCAGAACCCTCACAGGTGGCCACCTTTCCTCTGAAGAGGAAGGTGCCCAAATTTTTGGAACCCGAAATAGAGTCTGTCCCAGAAGTTAGGTTGCTTCTGTCTGTCCTGAAGCTGTGTAGCTTCTGTGGTCCACACTCTTGTCAGCGCAGACTGGAGCCAGAAGCTGCATCACTTCTCCAGGCTACCCTCTAACNGGCAGACCTTTACAGAGGAGATGAGGAGAATATCATGAGACATGTCAGGATTGGATCAGCACAGAGGAGATGAGGAGAATATCATAATTCATTTTAAGATGGACCATAAGAGAGGAGATGAGAAAATTATAAGAAATGTCAGGGTGAACCATCACAGAAGAGATAAGAACATTATAATTCATGTCAGTATAGACCATCACAGAGGAGTTGAGAAAATCATAGTCATGTCAGAATGGACACTAACAGAGGATTTCAAGAGAAAACCAAATAATTTTGTTTGCAAATTTTATTTTCAATTATGTTTATTTCAGAGTATGTGTCTGTGTTGAGGGGTGGTATGTGGAAGAGGCCACCCATGGAGACCAGAACATGGTATCTACTCCTCTAAATAAAAAGGTATATAAGGTTGTGAACTGTCAGAGGAAGGAGCTGGGTGATAAGTTATTTCTCCTCAAGTCAAATGAACCAATTCAAGCCATATATATGAAACTGGCAGGTTTAATGATAAGATGCTCCCAGGCAGTCTCCCATTCATTCACTGGCCCAAAAGAAGGAGAACGAGGAAGTTGCAAAGGGAAGGGAGACAGAGGGGAGGGGAAGAGTATAGAAAATCCCATGAAGACAGAGGAAGAGAGCAAGAGGGGAGATCAAAGTGACTGGATTAATAGAGAGAACTTCTGGGGAAGTTCTGTGATGGTGAAGTTCCTCTGTGATGGTCTATACTGACATGAATTATAATGTTCTTATCTCTTCTGTGATGGTTCATCCTGACATTTCTTATAATTTTCTCATCTCCTCTCTTATGGTCCATCTTAAAATGAATTATGATATTCTCCTCATCTCCTCTGTGCTGATCCAATCCTGACATGTCTCATGATATTCTCCTCATCTCCTCTGTAAAGGTCTGCCAGTTAGAGGGTAGCCTGGAGAAGTGATGCAGCTTCAAGGTTAGGGACAGGGTATGCCAGGTAGAAATGGAGGGATGCTAGAAGAATCTGAAGGTCTGGTCAGCTTTGGTATATAAATTATACACCTCATTCTCTTGCCCCAAGATTTGAAACCAAATATCCCAGGCTTTTACTGGTAATAAATGAGTAAGGACTGATAAGCTATTTCTTTGCAAGCAAATGAGCCAGTACAAGCCAGATTAACGTATACATATGGAGGTTTATTGCCATAAGAAGGAGAAAGAGGGGAGGGTGAAGAGAAAGAGAGAAAGGGAGAAAGAGCACACATGGAGAGAGAGGGATAGAAGGGGGGAGAGAAGGATAAAGAAAGGAGGGACAAGAAGACCAAAATACCTGATCATGTAGGGGAGAGCCTCTGGGGGTAAGGGCAGTCCAATCCCTGGGCTGGAAAGATCAGGGTTGGGGGCAGGGTATGCCAGACAGCAAATGAGGGATGCTGGGAGAAACTGGAGGCCATGTCTGCTTTGACATGTAATATATGCATCTCAGTCCCTTGTCCTAGAATCTAAAACTAAACACTGGACACTGAACTCCAGTCCTCTGCTAAAACGTAAGATGTTTTGTTAATTCTAAATATTCACGTCTGTGTTTATTTAGAGGTGTCCATGGAGGCCAGAAGATAGCACTTGAGCCAATAGAGCTAGAGCTAAGACATTTGCACATCTTCTGCCATGCATGCTGTGATTCTTTGATTTGTAGACTTTTTTTTCCCAATTAGTGCAAGTCCTTGCTCTTAAACTGAAACTAGACTATAAACCTACAATCAGTGGGTATCTTTAAAATCAATATCTATTTTAGCAAATCGTTGGTGATCATATTCCTCCAAAGTCAGCCCAATGGGCCCAGTGACAACAGGATGAGGCATCACTAGCTGCTTAGGAGAGATGTATTCCCACTGTTCCCTCCCGTCCCATACCCTCCTCCTGTGCATATGCTATATCCCTGATAAAAAGTCCTCTTCCACACTCCTTTCTTTTTCTTCCATATTCATTCAGAGGGCCCCTCTCTATCCCCTCCTCTGCCTTCCCTGAAGGAACCTTCATAGTGAGACCTTTTGCACCATGTGATTTTATGGATCAAACCATTTAGATCCAATATCTGGTTCTGAGACTCAAATAGTATATTCCAGTGTTTGTGTGACTTCCTGTGATTTGAGGTTACATGCTAGGACCCTGTCTTCAGTCCACATGATCGATGCTTGCTTTCTGACATCTGATCAATACATTTCTGCCTCCAACACCAACTGGTGGTGAGTGTCGCATTACTGGTCGGTGAAAACACTTCCCTAGTCCTCACAGAGTAACCACTGAGTGTCCAGAACTCCTCTAGTGGCTCTGGGAGTGGAAGTATTACTGGAGACAGTCTTTAGGCTATGGACAGCCCTTTTCCTTGACCTTGAATATGGACCTCGGGAATTGTGTCATCCTTCTACTGTCATGGCTCCTGTTTTCTAATAAATCCTAGTACTGAGTGAACCACGTTTTCTTGGACATATTGCTTTCATCCTGGTACAGCATCATGAGAACTTGGCTAGCCAGTTTGTTTCTACTTGTTCTAGTTCTACCTGTGTCCTTAGGATGCCTTGGGCTCAGGCCTATGACTCCTCTCCTCATCCATGGGAAGTACATCTATATCTCTAAACTTCTCATTGGAATGCCTCTTGGAGAAACTCAGACCTAGCACCTGATTTCAAGTCCTGTAAGCATATTGCAGCTGCACTTGGCCCCAATATCTCTTAGATAATGTGTCTAAATGGCTACCTAATGCCACTTTCAATTCCATTATATGAGATCTTTACAGAAATCCAGTAAATGGAAGAAGGTTCCATTGTAAAGCAAAACCAAGAGCATTCTCGATGAAACTCCATTTTGTATGAGATAAGGAGCTAAACTCCAATTGCAGGAAGAAAATCACAAATCCATCTGAGCAAATATTCTATGACAACCCCTCCCCCTTAGCAACAGCTAGTCAATCTAGAAGAGACAGATCAAGGTAAATAGAGATATCATAAGACATCCTGCATAGAACAGATAGCCTGACCATCCTGTTTGTGAGGTAGATTTCAATCCATGTTCAGTTCCTGCAGATTAAGCAAGAAATGAAGTTTTAAAAATACCAACTTGCTGACCAATACAGAAATTCCCCTAGCTTGCTGTAATCACAATAAATACCCTGCACCTCTAAACTCCAGCCCTCACTCTGGCCTGCTGTGACACAGATGGTGAGAAACCTTGCAAGCAAGCTCATAATGGAGACTCTGTAGGTAATTGCATTGGAATTGGTCTTTGGGTCCCTGCAATTTGGGTGTAACATGCTACGTTCAGGCTTTAAATCTTATCTTTGCTCAAAACTTTTATCTGTTCTTTCTGTTCCTCCTCTCAAATTTTTCTAGCTATGAAATTTCACCCAAATGAAAGACAGGGATCCTATATTTCTAAATCTTCCACTTCCATTAAAGTGTTTCAGCATTATACTTTTTAAAAACTCAATCGTATAATCTCACCTTGCATAATAGATAGATAGATAGATAGATAGATAGATAGATAGATAGATAGATCACCAATGGAATTATAATACCACAGATGGCACTATAGTTAGAGAAATAAGTTACAACTTATTTCCTTGTCAGGTATCACACACATGAACAGAGACATATATTATGGTTAAACATTATTAGGAGCAGTCTTATACCCATGTGCTTCCAGAAAATTCCTTGGCGATTATAGCCATGTTTGTCATTAAGCAACTCAACAGAGGTATCCCTCCACCTAGAAAATCCTCCATGCATATTTTTTGAGCAACTAGCACACTCCCCAAGAGCTTGCTTGTCTATAGACAAGGAAGGTCTTGGTACATTTATGGGATTCTTTGTCTTTGGGATTATTATGAGCCTTTATCATCAGATGAAGAAAGTCCACTTGGTACTGGAAGTAGGAAGAGAAGTTGCAAAACTGGAAGGTCAATGATAAGGTTAGAGGTCAGAGGTGGAACAGGAGTGCAGAAGCGTATTTCTCTCCTTTCTGAGAAATTATCTCCATTAAATTAACAAGTGTGGCTACACTTGCTTGAGTCATCAAGGAACAAAAGCAGGAATGGGTAAACCAGGAGGCATCCAGCTTCCACATCAACTACTGTTACAGTAAATTACAAAAGACACATATTGGGTTTAGTCTGCTACTGCTATGTGTTCAAATGCTAAATACTGGCCCCAAGATCTGGTTGCCCCTAATCAGGCAATCCTCCTATACACCAAGTGATACTATGCCAACCTTGCTCCCCAAGTTAACTGGTCAATAGAAGGCCAAAACCTGTGAAGGACAGTAAAGAGAGAAAAGGGGATTTGAGGATTAAGTGAGGGGTCCCAGAAGAAAGAAGGGAGAGGGAGAGAAGAAGAAGTTGGCATGAGAGAAGAGGGGCCAGGAGAAACAGCAAGTAACAAGGGACATATGCCCAGCATATAAGTTAGAATGGCTCCAAAACCTGTCCAGTCTAGGCATACAGCTTCTAAATAGAATACCAGGATTGTGTGTCTTTATATGGGCTAGCTAGAACCCATAATTAATTTACAGATACAATTTTAAACAATTATTTTATTCTCTGAAAATGTTTCTGAAAGACAGAAAAATAGTATTCCCCTTTTAAATCACTTGTTATTTGAGTCTCGTACATGTACACAACCAGATACAGTCATTTCAACCCCACTATTTCCTCCATCCAATTCCTTCTGTATGGTCAGTAACATTTCTTCTTCCACACTCACCTTTTCTTAATCACCCAGAGTCCAACTAATGATGCTCACATGTACATGGCTGTGGGGCCATCCACTTCCACAATGGAAACCTACCAATGTCCACAACTTGCCTCCACAGATATCAACTGTCAATTGTTCTTTGGAAAAGTACATTGCATAGAGAGATCCTTTCCCATGCATGCTGTAGTTCTGACTCTCTTGATCTTACTCAGGTCTTGTGCCATGATAATTTTTTTTCAGTTCTTATGCAGGATGTTCTAGTTTTCATTCATATTGCTAAGGGTTAATAACTGGCTTATTCTAAATCATCCTTGAAATAAAGCCAACTTCTCCTACACCAGAAAATATAAATACTCTTTCTATCTTGCTGTAGACTACCTCATTTTTGGGTCTCGTGTCTGTGTGGAATGGGTCTCTGGTAGCAAACAGGCAAGGATTCAGTGGATGACGAACAGACTGACTCGAGAGAGTGTGTAGAATCTGCATGTATTGTTCAAATTGAGCATCAAACTTTTAATACAGAACAAATAAGAGAAGCCAGGCAGGACACATCCAAAATAATTACAGTGACACAAAACAAAGGAGTGTATACATAAAAAGACCAGGCAACTTAAGGAGGAATTCAGGTGTCACTTGTTAACCACCACCACCAGGGGTTCCCAGTAAATGCTTGATTATGCTGTTCCTTTGGGCCTAGCAGAAAAAACCTCTTTTGGGGGGTTCTGCTCTAGCAGACCTTCTCATGAATAATGTAATACCACAACCCTCTATTTCCTATGCCTTGGTAAATACTTGAATATGAAAGTAACTTCCAGTAAAATACTGTAAGAAAGCATGCAAGACCCTCCACAAACTTGCAGGGACAAATCTGGAGCATTCCTAGCTATTAGAATGCAAGGTTCCAGGCAGCTGAGTTTCCTTGAAACTTTTTGCCTCAGCACTGCTTCCAGGTTTCCAAACCTGTAATTCGAGTCACCACTGGAGTGGATATAGCACTATCTAAATATAGCTTTCTCTCTCTACCATTAACACACAGCTCACATGTTCACAGCCCAACATAATATCAAACTGTGAACCTCTCATGAGACCACCACTCATTACCTTCTGTTTAGAATCCAGGCAGTTTTCCTTTGTTCTGTACACAATTTTTTGGAAAAATGTATTGAATCCTTTGGGAACACAGAGATATTTAACATTTCCTTTATAGGAGTGAGAAATGAAAAGAATACTGGAAAAACAAAAAAAAGGTTGTAATTGAAATGAACATTTTAAACATTTTATTTAAGGAAGACATAAAGCATTCCTTAGAGTAAGTCACCAGAAGCCATTCTCTCAACCAGAAGCCATTCTCTCTCTGACCTTGCTCACTCTGGGTCAGCACCATATTTCTCCTTCTGGACTTTGGAGTGGAGGTAGGGGTGTCAGACTGTGGGTGACTAAAGCTTGTCAGGTGTCCTTAACTCATGCTTACCTTCAAAACCCACGTCTGTTGGTTGCACAAGTGCTTTTAATCCCTGAGCCATTTCTCCAGTCCCACTGAGTTAGATTTTGAAGGAAGTAAAAGTCTGAATTCACAGGACATTCAGTGGGATGGTATTAAAATCTGTCAAGCAGTTCAGCATTAGGACAGGGAGGTGGTGAGAGTAAAGAAAGGTCAGAGTTCAGGGCTCATGGAAGTCAAAGGTGTTGAGGTTGTTAACTAAAGTAGAAGAGGAGCCATTGATGGGATATACTAAGAAGCTGATTATATAGACCTCATTTGGGTTTGCATGAGTCTGAGGCCACTCTGGTTTACAGAGTGAGACTCTGTCCCTAAAAGCCAAACCACCATCACTACCACAACTATCAAGATGAAGGGATGCATTTGGAGGCAAAGTCCTAGGGCACCAAGTTCCTTAGGCTGTCACTGAGAGAAAGAGTAGCTGGTTGTCAGACATTCTCTGCTAGCAGGACCACAGGGTCCCAGTGGGAAAGTGCACCTTTTGGTCTGAGACGGGGTGGGGGCTGGCATTAAAGGAGCCATAAACAGAATGACAGAGCCTGAATACTAGAGAATTGTAGGTGGTATCATAACCATAGGCAGCCTGAAGTTCTTGAAAGGAGAGATAGCAGCCAATATGTCATTCAGATCCCCAGAAAGAAGTCACTTTCTGTTGTAGGAAGGTTTGGGGGATGTGGTGGTAAAGTTCATACTGTGCCTCCTAACCTAACCTAGCCCACATGGCCCCTGACATGCAGGAAGCACTGGGTAAGAGTTAGTAAGAAGACTTTGGCTCTGCCTGCCTGTCTGTCTGTGGAAGGAGTTGGGTTTGCTCACATCTGCAAGTGGGAGAGAGTTGGGGGCTACAAGGTCAGACAGTGCTCTAAAGCGATGGTCCTCACATAGTGGGTTTGACTTGTGGAGTTGAGAATCTGAAATTACGATTTGGAACAGTATCAAAATTACAGTTATAAAGTAGCAATGAAATAAGTTTGTCACTAGGGGTCACCACACATTAGGAACTGGTTTAAAGGGGCACAGCATTAGGAAGGTTGAGAAACACTGTCCTAGAGCTGGCAGAGAAACAGGTACAGAGAGTGCCTGGTTTCTGGGAATGGAGAGCAGTAATTGGAGGTGTGATGGAACATCACCAGAGTGTTGACCTCCTTTGTCACATGGGTGCTTGGAGCAAGGAGAAGGAGGCTAAGCCCCAGCAGGAAGACCTGAAGAGAACATTTGTTGGGTTGATCTCCGATGGCTTTGGAGAAGCTGCCATCCAGATTCCTGGACCAGGAGTCACTTGTGAGAAGGAGCTGGTAGCTCTGGGACCATTCTGCCTGGGCTACCTGCTCCTCAGCATGGGGTCCCCCTGCCTGCTGCCCTCAATGGCCACAATTCTTTCTGGAAGCCTTTCCAGTGAAATGAGTGTGGAAAAGGCTTTAATCAGTGCTCCAAACTTGTTAGGCACCAGTGGAAGCACGAAGAAGAGAAATCCTTTGGCTGCATGGAGTGTGGGAAAGGTTTCACCCTGAGGGAGTACCTCACTAAGCATCAGAGGACCCACCTGGGCAAGAAGCCTTATGTGTGCAGCCAAAGGCATCACCTGGAGGTGTACCAACACAGATACACTGGGGAGAAGCCCTACAACTGTTCAGACTGCTGGAAGGGCTTCAGATGGAGGCAGCATCTGCTGGTGCATCTCAGGACGAACACCGGAGAGTATCCCTACACCTGCGAGTGTGGCAAGAGCTTCAGCCAGAACACCAACCTCATACTGGGAGAAGTCCTATATCTGCCAGATGTGTGGCAAGCACTTTAGCAGAGGGGGGTGACTGGTGTGACAGCAGAGGATCCACACTGGGGAGAAGCCCTATCACTGCCCAGCCTGTGGCTGCAGCTTCAACCAGACTTCCATGCTCAACTGTCATCAGAATACCCAACATTGCCAGGAGTCTCAGGTGCAGTGAGTCTACTAAGGGAACAGCTCTGCCATAGGAGCAACTTGTGTTGCATTGAGTGAGCTGGGCAGTGCCCAGTGAGGGACAGCAGAATGTGCTCAAGTAGGAGGAGGTCAGAGCCTGGAGTATGTATGGGAAGCTTACAGAGGGCCCACAGTTTCCCTCACCTCTTACAGGGAAACACTATCCTGAGCTTCAGGTTGTCTTATCCTTCCACAGTGTGGATGGGAACGCACCTCCTGAGCAAGTTTAGAGGAAAGGGCATTATTTCATTGCAAATAGGTAGTTTGAAACTCATTTTCTTTTTTCCTTCCTTGCTCCCTCCGTCCTTCCCTCCCACCCTCCTTCCCTCCCCCCTCTCCCTCTCTCCCTCCCTCCCTTCCCTCTCTCTCCCTCCTTTCCTTCATTCTTCCCTAATGTTCTCCCTTTGTTTCTCTTCTCTTCTCTCTTCTCTTCTCTTCTTCCTTCCTTCCTTCCTTTCTTTCTTTCTTTCTTTCTTTCTTTCTTTCTTTTTTGCTAAGGTCTCATATTATCTAACCTAGTTTCAGACTACCTGTGTAGCTGAAGATGATCTTGAACTCCTGATTCTCTTGCCTCTACCTTCCCAGTGCTGTGATTGCAGGAATGTGCCACCATGCCTGGTTTATGTTATGTTGAAGATGAAACCCAGGGTATTTACATGCTAGGTGAGGTACTCTACTAACTGAAGGATGTGCCCAGCCTTGAAGCTCTTCTTGTCAAAGAGCTCTGTCTTGCCTGCAGGATCATTAGCCCAGGCCTGCCCTCTCTCCAGCTGTCTTTCATTTACAAATATTTATTAAACATCTACTGTGCTCCTGGCTTTCAGAATGCCATGGGAATAAAACCAATGATAACGTGGACTGTGTGAGCAAAGCTAGAGCAGTAGCTTGTAAGTATCCCAAAGCACGTGCTGTTGCAAGTGCCACACCAGAACTTCTGCACACTCCTGTGACAGCCTGTTCTGTGCAGGCTGCTCTACCACTTGGACCATATGATCCA
>NW_018393872.1:0-9818 GCF_900095145.1 Mus pahari | reverse complement strand
GGTATATGCCCAGGAGTGGAATTGCTGGATCTTCTGCTAGTACTATATTCAATTTTCTTAAGAAACACCAAACAGATGTCCAGAGTGGTTGTACCAGCTTGCAATCCCACCAGCAATGGAGGAGTATTCCTCTTTCTCCACATCTTCACTGGCATCTGCTGTCACATGACCTTTTCACCACACTGGTGTGTGGTGAAATCTCAGGGTTGTTTTGATTTGCACTTCCCTGATGACTAAGGATGGTGAAAATTTCTTTAGGTGCTTCTCAGCCATTTGGTATTCCTGTTGAAAATTATTTGTTTAGCTCCATAACTCATTTTTAATGGGGTTATTTGGTTCTCTGGAGTCTGACTTCTTGAGTTCTTTATATATTTTGGATATTAGTCCTCTATGAGATATAGGAATGGTAGATTTTTTCCCAATCTGTTCACTGCCATTTTTTCCAATTGACAGTGTCCTTTGCCTTACAGAAGTTCTGCAATTTTATTAGGTGCCATTTGTCCATTCTTGATCTTAGAGCATAAGCTATTGGTGTTCATTTCAGGAAAGTTTCCCCTGTGACATGGCTCTTCCCCACTTTCTTTTCTATTAGTTTAACTGTATCTGGTTTTATGTGGAGGTTCTTGTTTGACTTGAACTTGAGATTTTTACATGGAGATAAATATGGATCAATTTGCCTTCATCTACATGCTAACTGTCAGTTGAAACAGCACCATTTGTTGAAAATGCTGTCTTTTTTTGCACTGGATTGTTTTAGCTCCTTTGTCAAAGATCAAGTGACCAGATATGTATGCGTTCATTTCTGGGTCTTTAATTCTATTTCCAGATGGCCCACAAAAGAGGAATGGATACAGAAAATGTAGTACATTTACACGATGGAGTACTACTTAGCTATTAAATACAACGAATTCATGGAGTTCTTAGGCAAATGGATAGAACTAGAAAATATCATTCTGCGTGTGGTAACCCAATCACAAAAGAACACACATGGTATGCACTCACTGACAAGTGGATATTAGCCCAGGGGCTCAGAATACCCAATATTCAATTCACAGACAACTTGCAGCTCCATAAGAAGGAAGACCAAAGTGTGGATACTTCTGCCCCTCTTAGAAGGGGGAACAAAATACCCATGGAAGATGTTACAGAGAGAAGTTGTGAAGCAGAGACTGAAGGAAAGACCATCAGAGACTGTCCCACCTGGGGATCCATTCCAATACAGCCACCAAACACATGCATTTTTGTGAATGCCAATAAGAGCTTGCTGAGAGAAGCCTGATATAACTTTCTCTTGAGAGGCACAGCCAGTGCCTTATAAATGCAGAACTGGATGCTTGGAGCCATCCATTGAACAGAGCACAGGGCTCTCAATAGAGGAGCTAGAGAAAGGACTGACAGAGTTGAAGGGGTTTGCATCCTCATTGGAGGAACAACAATATGAACTAGCCAGTGAGTGTTTCTGCCACAGAAACACTGCGATCTGAGTTCATCCTGAAAGGCAGGGCTGGGCTGAAAGGGAAAAGATGGGGGGGAGAAATAACGAGGCCTTGACAAGAATTCCGGATCAAAGCCCAAATGTTTTAATGGAGTACCGGGTTTATATGGCATGGGTAAAACACTTCACCCAACACCAACCTTGAGGCTGCAAGAGTCCACCTGCTCCAAAAAAATTCTTTCAACATCTTTTTTTTAAAAAACCTGAAACAGCTCTTAGCGCTGAGGGTAGATGCCTGTTTAGAACCTTAAACCCTTATTCCTCCCACCTGAAGCAGTTCTTGAAAACTGCGGACAAAACCTGTTTAAAATTTTCTTTTCCCATTTTCCACCTCCAACCCTAAATGGCCTTACGCCGGGTCAGCACAATACCAACTTAGCCTGTACCATGCCCACAACTTAAGGAGGATGAGGTTTAGAATCTGTGCTAGCATGAATACCTGTTTCTTGGGGTGCACAATATGTATGATCCTCTTATTTTTCTTCCCTGGAGCTCCACATAGACAGTGTCTCCTCAGTTTGTCCCTACCATGTTCAGATCCCAGGTCGTCGGGTGCCACTTGAGTGTTTCCACCATAGAAACACTCTGATCTGGGTTTGTCCTGAAAGGCAGGGCTGGGCTGAAAGGGAAAAGATGGGGGGAGAAATAATGAGGCCTTGACAAGAATTCCTGATCAAATGTTTTAATGGAGTACCGGGTTTATATGGCATGGGAAAAACCCTTCCCACAACCCCAATCTTGAGGCTGCAGTTCAGGAGCAAACAGGTAGGCCGTCTTCAGGAGATGCTGTCTCTGTAGAATCCAGGCACTTATCAGCAGGGAGTGGGCATCTACCCTGAGGCTATTGTTCAGCAGGGCAGTGGCAGGAGTAAACAAGGTTCCAGCCTGGTGGAAATAACCCAGGTGGTGTAGAGCAGTGGCTGCAATGGTCTGGGAGGCTCCAACAAGTCAGTGCCACCAGAGCTCCCAGGCACTAAACCACCAACCAAAGAGTGTACAGGAAGGGACCTATGGCTCCAGTTGCATGTGTGGCAGAGGATGGCCTTGTTGGTCATCAGTGGGAGGAGAGACCCTTGGTTCTGTGAAGGCCCTATGCCCCAGTGTAGAGGAATGCCAGGGATAGGACATGGGAGTGTGTGGGTTGGTGAACAGGGGGAAGAGGATAATGGGTTTTCAGAGGGAATCAGGAAAGGGTACAACATTTGAAATATAAGTAAATATCTAATAAAAAATAAAAAGTAAAAAGAAAGAAGAAAACTGCCAAAAATTGTGTTCTATGAGAATTTTTTTTGAGGATATTTGAGAAATTTATTGAGAGGGCCAAGAATATTGGAGAAATTCTCATTTCTGACTACTTTGAGAAATATAAGAAAATTGTTTGTTTTTTTTATAAACAAAACAATTAAAATTGTTGCAATTGCTGAGGTATTTCTGAGAGAAGAGTAAGTTAACATTGTGTTGACTCTCAACATCTAGTTTCTGACATCTCAGTGGTTTTTGGGAGATGGTTTTCTGTATATTCATCCTCCTCAGGAGTGTCCTCCAGAGCCCTCTTAAGAACTGTTTTGAGGGACAGTTGCTTTCTATGTTGCCTAAATTAGCCTACAAGTAAATAAATGCTGGGATTGGCAGAGCTGTTTACAAAAGACAGGGCAGCAGTAACTTCGTAAATGTGACTAAAGGGATGGTGTAAATGAACCCCAAACCAATATGACAGGAACAAGTAAAGCCCAAGGGGCAGGCCACAGATGAGGTAGACCATCACTGTAAGAGAGAGGGTAACATACAGCCTGGACAAGGGTTTCCATCTGGAATGACAGAGGATCCTCACTCATAGGTCCCGGCAGGACACAGAGAGAAGCATAAAGAAATCAGAAATGCAGTTATAATAAAGTCAACAGTTTTCTACAAATGATGATGAGTATCACCTAGGAATCCTGAGAAGAACCAATCAAGAACGCCCATGAGAAAGGACAGAACACAGATTAGGGCACATATGATAGCTGACATGTTTCTTGGGTGTTGGCAGTGGTACTAGATTGGCACTGAGGACACTCAGGCCTGAGATATAGGGAATGATTATTGCATTGCCTAAGATACCTTTGCTTAATTTATGGGCACAGATACCATAGAAGTCAATGATTCATAGCAGAGAATCAGTGAAGTGGCAGCAAAGGAAGGAGTCTTCTAGAGCCAGGTTGAGGACAGGGACTGAGATGGCTTTCCTGAGCATGCAGAATCCCAGGAGATAGAGTTTAATGGTGTTTCCTGCCAGTCCCACCAGGGCAGTGATGAGGACCAGGAAGGACGGGGTCAGGATTGGACTGCACTTGGGATGACCAAGTTTCATTCAGTGGTGTAGATTCTGTTTTGTGGGATGAGATGGTTGATCCTGAAAGGAAATTGTAGAAATTCAAGGTACAAATAATGTGAGTTATGAAAGTTATTTTAATAATAAGAAAGCTCATAACTAGAAACTGCCTTAGAAAAACAAGCCTCCTGGCCCACCTTGAAACTGAAGTTAACTGGCCATAAAGATAAGGAAGAGGAATGCAGGAACTGGCCTGAGCTATCTTGGCTGACTCAACAGCCATCTGGCAGGGCAGCACCTCCCCCTGCTCGTTAAGACATAGTTTAAAGTGCTTGAAGTTATACATTACCCAGATGTACTTTGTCAACCTTGATAAGCCTGGGCCTTTGGAATTCCTGTCGCCCTAGCCTGCTCATACTATCCTGCTGACTTGTAATCGCCTTGCTGATGTTCAAACGAGCAAATTATGTGTAACCATGACAATTCTCTTTATCCCCAGACCCTTACCCCATAAAAACCCCTAGCTTTCAAGCCTCGTGGTCGATTCCTCTGTCTCCTGCGTGAGGCACGTAGCTCTGCCATTAAAGCTGCCTCTGCCTCGTGCTTTTGCAACATGAATGTATCTCGTGTTTCCTTGGGATACCCTGACTCCTGTGACTTGAGGGGGGTCCCTTAAAGGGGGTCCTACATTTGGGGGCTCCTCTGGAATTTTGGGGGGTCCCCAGAACCTGGAAGACACCCCTTGGAGGTACGTTTGTGTGAGTTTGGTGTGTTTGTGTGTGGCCGCAGTGTCTTTGTCTTGTTTTCTGGTTCTGGTATTCTGGCAGCTGCCCCTGAGGCCTGTGAGGACCCAGTGGGTGTGGAGGGAGACATCCTAAGGCCCACAGGCTGCAACCCTGGAAGACATTCCTAGGGTGACTCTGGAAGGAGTATCCAGGGTGAAGGACAGTCAGGAAAGCCTGACTGTCACCTGGCAGAAGGAGGAAGACAGAATGCTCTTTCTGCCAGATAGAGGGTGGATGCGGAATCCAGCCCCATCAGAGGGAGTGTTTGGCTGGTTGTATAAGTCCAGGTGCAGGTGAATGTGCTTAGATGCATTAGTAACTTCTGTTTCTCTCTTTGTGTTGTCTCTGTTCCTAGTTTTTACTATGGGACAAACTGTGCCAACCCCTCTGTGTCTGACTACGGACCATTGGACTGACATTAGGGCGAGAGGATGAAATCTATCAGTGATAATTAAGAAACAACCTTGGCTGACTTTCTGTTCCTCGGAATGACCTGCTTTTGGAGTAGGCTGGCCACCCAAAGGAACTTTTGATTTGCCTACCATCAGGGCTTGTCAGGGACCAGGTTGAGAAAACCCAGGCATCCTACATCCCGGACATCCCGAAGCCCAGGCATTTTTACAGCATGCAGCTGGGAGCCATATAGTTCTTTGTCAGGAACCCTTTCCCCTCTCTCTGCAAGGCCATTTCGTGGGAATCAGCAAGACTCCAACCCTAAACAAACATCAAGGACTGTTACGAGAGTCTTCCAGTATTCCAGAGCTGTCCGAAACTGTCATCTTGGGCTGATAGGAGGACCGGAGCTTCGAGATAAGCCGCCCAGTGTTCCGGAGCAGTGACGTCAAGGACCTGAGTTGAATCACTGAAAGTTTCAGACTNNTGGACTGAAAGCCGCCCCCATCCGTTCTTCACTACTTCCTTTCGATGACTCCTAACCCCTCTCTGTATACTATTTAACTTGAGCCTTTTCACCCAGTAAATGAGACTATGACGAGTATGCATGGTCTCTGTCTCTTCCTTTATCCCATTCCTCTCTAGGTTTGGAATCCCCCTCGAGGACCATGGATTTACTTATGTCCCTCGGGACAGGATAAGAGCTGTAAAGGCCATTGTTTTTCAGGAAGGAGCAGGATTGCACCCGGACCAGCAACCATACATCATGGTATGGGAGGATCTGGCTCAATTCCCACCCCCGCGAGTCCACCTGTTCCTCCCACCTCCCCGCCCAGGTACGAAGATCCTGGCGGTCCGAGAGAATGCCAAGAAAGAAAAACCACCACTCGGGGGAGATGGCGAATGCAGTCCATCCTTGGTGCGCCCTCCCAAGATTTACCCTGAAATTGAAGAATCCCCTGAGTGGCCTGACCTCCCACAACCACCACCCTACCCTCATGTTCCCCAACCCATACACAAACCATCAGCCCCCCCCCCCCCCCCGCCCCACCTCAGGCCCAGGCCCTTGAAGTCGGAGGAGGGGGCCCTTCAGCATGGACGAGGAGCCGGTGGGGGGCCCCTCCTGAGGGACTGGCCGACTAGACTGTAGCACTACCCCTTAGAGTGGTCGGGGCTCCCCCTACTGACCAGAATGATTTACAGCTTTTACAGTATTGGCCTTTGACTTCCTCTGACCTTTATAACTGGAAAATTAACCACCCTCCTTTCTCCAAGAACCCCGCCGCGGGGCTTACAGGTTTGATTGAGTCGCTGATGTTTTCTCATCAGCCAACTTGGGATGACTGCCAGCAGCTCTTACAGACCCTTTTCACCACCAAGGAGAGAGAAAAGATTCTCCTCGAGGCTTGGAAAAATGTCCGAGATGAGGCTGGGCGGCCTGTCCAGACTCTGGTTGAGATTGATGAAGGATTCCCACTCACCAGGCCCCAATGGGACTATAAAACACTGCACAAGGTAGGGAACGGCTGTCCAATTACTGCCGGGCTCTGGTGGTGAGTCTCAGAGGTGCCACTTGCAGGCCCACGAATCTGGCTAAGGTAAGGGAAGTCATGCAGGGGCCAGCTGAGCCTCCTTCAGTTTTCCTAGAAAGGCTCATGGAGGCTTATAGAAGGTACACCCCGTTTGACCCCACGTCCAAGGGGCAACAGGCCTCAGTGATTATGGCTTTCATTGGACAGTCAGCCCCTGATATCAGAAGAAAGTTGCATCAAATCAAAGGATTGCAAGATTATATTATAAGGGATATGGTGAGAGAGGCAGAGAAAGTATATCATAAAAGAGGGATGGAGGATGAGAAGTTAGAAAGAGAGAAAAAAGAAAGGAGAGAAGATGAAGACAGAAGAGACAGGAGACAGGAGAAGGTTCTGACTAGGATTCTGGCTGTGTAGGAGAAAGAGATAGAAGAGGCAGGACTAGACAATTAGGGAGCCTGGGAGGTGGAAAAAGACAGGGGTCAAGGAGACTCAGAGAAGACAGACTGCACCTAGAGAGAAACCAATGTGCTTACTGCAAGGATACCAGCCATTGGGCTTGTGAATGCCCTAAAAGGAAATAAGAGGTAAAAGTGCTGTCTCTAGAACAAGATGAAGGAGTAGGGAAGATGGGGCTTGGCCCCCCTCCCCGAGCCTAGGGTAGCATTAGAAGTGGAGGGGACTCCAGTAGACTTTCTAGTCGACACAGGCGCAGAATTTTCAGTTCTCCAGACACCACTAGGCAGAGTAAAAAAGAAGAAAAAGACTTTGGTGATTGGGGCCATAGGGCAAAAATCATACCCATGGACCACCTCCCGGACAGTGGCCCTAGGCCAAAATCAAGAGACTCATTCATTTCTAGTCATTCCAGAGTTTCCCATGCCCCTATTGGGAAGGGACTTGCTAAGCAAACTAAAAGCACAAATAACTTTTGCCTCTCACCAACCTGAGGTATCCTGGGGAATAGAAGCACCTCAGACCATGGCGCTATCCTTACAATTAGGGGAAGAATACCGACTTTATCAAGGTAAACTAAAGCCCCCTGAGGGACTACAAGACTGACTCAATCGGTTCCCTCAGGTATGAGCTAAGACAGGAGGAATGGGGATGGCAAAACAAGTTCCCCCAGTGGTAATTGAGCTTAAGTTCGGAGCCACTCCCATTAGGGTCTGACAGTACCCTATGAGCAGAAAAGCTCAAGAGGGAATACGCCCTCACATTGCTAGACTACTCCAATAAGGGAACTTGGTCCCATGCAAGTCTCCATGGAATATTCCCCTACTCCCAGTAAAAAAGCCAGGAATTAATGACTACCGCCCTGTCTAGGATCTCAGAGAAGTTAACAAAAGAGTTCAGGACATCCATCCTACAGTACCAAATCCTTATAACCTACTCAGTACATTGCCACCTGAGCGAACCTGGTACACAGTTTTAGATCTCAAAGATGCCTTCTTTTGTCTGAGGTTACACCCCAACAGCCAGCCTTTGTTCACCTTTGATTGGTGCAACCCTGAGAGTGGACCTACCAGACAACTCAAATGGACATGACTGCCTCAATGATTCAAGAACTCACCCACCCAGTTTGATGAAACCCTGCATTGAGTTCTTGCCCCTTTTCAGGCCAGCAAACCCCAGGTAACTCTTTCCCAATATGTTGATGACCTTTTATTAGCTGCAGGAACATGAAAGAATGTGAAATTGGGACTCAAAACCTCCTGGTAAAGTTAGGTGAGCTGGGGTACCAGGTCTCTGCTAAGAAGGTGCAGTTATGCCAAAAGGAAGTGACTTACTTGGGATGTACCCTAAAGAATGGACAAAGATGGCTCACGGAAGCCAGAAAATGGACAGTAATGCAGATCCCAGCCCCAACTACCCTTCACCAGGTAAGAGAATTCATGGGCACTGCGGGGTTCTGTAGACTTTGGATCCCAGGATTTGCCATGCTGGCAGCCCCACTATACCCTTTGACCAAAGAAAAAGGAGAATTTACCTGGACTAAAGACCATCGCTGGCCTTTAAGACTTTAAAAAAGGTGCTGCTGCAGGCCCCAGCACTAGCCTTGCCAGACTTAAGTAAACCTTTCACCTTCTTCTTGTTTCAGTGTCTGGGATTCCACTTGATCTTTTAGACTCCTCCTAAGGGCTGGCATCACTTCTCCAGCTCTGCCCTCTGTAGAACTCTAAGCTCAGGTTGGATCACTCCACTACGTCTGTTGTTCTTGGTGATCATCCCATGGTACTGACATCGCCAATACACTGGGGTGTTCCACTCCAACTAGGCTTCACCACTAGCCTCTCATAGGCTCTCTTCATGGTGCCAAGCCTCAAATTCTTTACATGACCCCTTCAGTCCTGGGCCATCAACTACACCTGAGGCTATACCTTCTCCAATGTCCTTCCATGACCTCTCACAGTGCCAAGCCTCAGCTGTTCTTCATGACACTTTCATGCCTTCAAAACCAGTACCACCTGGGTGATAATTACACATTACAAAGTCCAGCTGCATCATGAGGTACAACCTTGGCTATCTCTGAAATGCAGCTTATTTGTGCTCCCAGAAAACAATTCCCAGAAGATTTCACCTCAGTGATTCTGGTCTCTTGATAATCGCTGCTAATTTCTTAGCTCCAGCTAACCAGCCTCAATTGTCCCAGTAGTACTTTCCATTCTTTTTTTAATTTAATTTTATTTATTTACATTTCAAATGCTATCCCGAAAGTTCCCTATAGCCCACCCTGGCCCCTGCTCCCCTACCTACCCACACCCACTACTTGGCCCAGGCCTTCCCTTGTGCTGGGTCATATAGAGTTTGCAAGACCAAGGGGCCTCTATTCCCAGTGATGGCCGATTAGGCCATCTTCTGCTACATATGCAGCTAGAGACTAGAGCTCAGGGGGTACTGGTTAGTTCAAATTGTTGTTCTACCTACAGGGTTGCAGCCCCCTTCAGCTCCTTGGGTACTTTCTCTAGCTCATCCATTGGGGACCCTGTGTTCCATCCAATAGCTAGCTGTGAGCATCCACTTCAGTGTTCGCCAGGCACTGGCATAGCCTCGTAAGAGGCCAAGAGGCCGCTATATCAGGGTCCCTTCAGCAGAATCTTGCTGGCATGTGCTTTAGTATCTAGGTTTGGTTGCTGATGATGAGATGGATTCCCGGATGGGGTAGTCTCTGGATAGTCCATCCTTTCATCTTAATTCTAAACTTTGTCTCTGTACCTATATCCTTTCATGAGTATTTTGTTCCTTATTCTAAGGAGGAATGAAGTATCCACACGATGGTCATCCTTCTTGGTTTTCTTGTG
>NW_018393871.1:0-11308 GCF_900095145.1 Mus pahari | reverse complement strand
TGCAAAACTCATGAAAATCAAGAAGGAGTCCAACGTGTGGATACTTCGATCCTTCTTAGAAGGGGGAACAAAATACTCCTGGAAGGAGTTACAGACACAAAGTTCAGAGCTGAGAATAAAGGAAGGACCATCCAGAAGAGTGCCTCACCCAGGGATCCATCCCATAAACAACCACCAAACCCAGACACTATTGATATACCAAGAAGATTTTGCTGAAGGGACCCTGATATCGCTATCCCCTGTGAGGCTATGCCAGTGCCTGGCAAATACAGAAGTGGATGCTCACAGTCATCTATTGGATGGAACTGAAGGGGTTTGCAGCCCTATAGGAGAATCAACAATATGAACTAACCAGTAACCCCAGAGCTTGTGTCTCTAGTTGCATATGTAGTAGAGGATGGCCTAGTTGTCCATCAGTGGGAGGGGAGGCCCTTGGTCTTGCAAAGATTCTAGGCCCTAGTATAGGGGAATGCCAGGGCCAGGAAGTGGGAGAAGGTGGGTTGGGGAGTGGGGGGCGGGGAGCGTGTAGGGGGTATTCAGACAGGAAACTAGGAAAGAGGAGAGGGTTTGAAACGTAAATGAAGAAAATATCTAATAAAAAATATATCTAAAAAAAAGAAAGAAAATTGTCAAATTGAAGACTTAGATATGTAGCAAGACTCTCAATGTTTTTCATCATGAATACATCATGTTATATAGTGAAGACTGGAACTTATGCACTCAAAGATTTATTGGTTAAAATATAAGCCCTGAGTGGCTATCTTTTTCTTGATCAAATGGCATGAATTATCTTTACAAATATTTGCAACACATAAAAAAAGAAAAAAGTGAAAAAAAGAAAATCAGCTTATGATAGAGAGGCCCTAATGGCAGAAGGGTTCCCTATGTAGCTTGTTATGGGAACACTGAGTCCCAGCAAGGACCCAGGTCCTCTGGCTCCCAGTTGCTGCCCTTCCATCACCACCTTCCACCTCAGGAGGGGCCAGTGTGGACCTTACAGCTTCTGCTCTCTTCCCTTCCCCTTCTCCTCATCTTCCAAGAACCCTGTGTGGAATGGATCACCCAGCAGGACTGGCCTCTGGGCCTGGAGAGCCAGTTGGAAACCATGATTGTGGAAGCCAGGGTGACTGAAGACAATTCTTGCTATGGCAGGAACCATGGTTTTGTACAGAAATCCTGCCAGACACTTATGGGTGGGTGTGAGAGGGAACATAGTAGGTGCTCAGGTTGTGGCACCATTTGCCCTTCCTGGTGCTGCCCACCCTGCTCGGTATTGCAGAGCTGACCTCGATGCCAGGAAGACTTTCCTACCCTGGAGCTTCCAGAAAAATTGAAAGTCTGGCCAGGGCTGGAAAGATGACTCAGTTGTTAAGAGCACTGACTGTAGACCAGGCTGGCCTCAAACTCAGAGATGCACCTACCTCTGCCTCCTGAGTGCTGAAATTTAATGGTGTGTGCCTGACTCTCTGCCTATTTTTGACTATATAAACACTTAGGTTTAATGAAATAATTGGTGCTAATATTTCTATTTGCTTTATGTCATGACCCACAGTGGGCTGGGCCCTCCCATATAAATCACTACTTAAGGAAGCACCCTACAGCATTGCCTACAGCCTGATCACTTAGAGACATTTTCTCCATCCAGATTTCCTTCTTTCAGATGACTCTAGCTTGTGTCAAGTTGACATAAAACTGGGCAGGACAAGGTCTAATGTGTTTGCAGTCAGATGGTGTTCCTGGCCACAGTCATCCTCAGAGACTACACTATTCTGTCCACTGCCTGGGCTGCAGGATCTGAGCTTCTCCTTCATCCTTCTTCCTCCATCTCTGTAAGGGTGACTTGAGTCTTTGCTGTCTCTTTATGGAACCTCACAGTAGCCAAATGTCTTACTGGAAATTGAAGATTGTATTGGGATTGTGGTTGCAAGTTTCTCAAACCAACCTGGTATTTCACTGAAGACTGTTATTAAGAGCTACAGACATCTTGCCATACCCAGCAAGGTCTCCAGTGTTTGCAGTAGACACTGGTTAAGAACCTGGGTGCACTATTGCTCTGTCCTTCATTAATGTTGTCAAGATGGTATTATAGGATTTCCAACCACTGTGAACTTGCAAATCTGTCTTTATTCAATAACTGCAGTGGCCAGTCATAGTGGTCTGTTCTAAAAGATCTATCTGTGTCCCAATCTCTGGAATGTGTATTGCCTTAATTGACAAAGTTGCGAATGGCATTTAATATGATAAAACATATGACTAGGTGGGACTGCAGAAATGACTCAACAATTAAGAGCACATATTGCTTCTACAGAAGACTCAAGTTCTAGTCCCAAAACCTCCTGGGTCAGCTCACAACTGCCTGCAACTCTAGCACCAGGAAGATCTGATACATTGACCTTTATGTGTACCTGCCTTCAAGTTCACAAACACACATGATCATTCACATAATAATAATAAAAACAGTTGTAACTGGCTTTTAAATCTCAAATGTGCTCTGACTACATTTACAGGTGACCTATATAAGAAAGGAATCCCACCTTGGTGATGGTGGCAGTGTTCGCCTTTAATCCCAGCACTCAGGAGGTAGAAGCAAGCACATCTCTGAGTTCAAGGTCAGCCTGGTCTACAGAGTGAGTTCCAGGACAGCCAGGGCTAAACAGAGAAACCCTGTCTCAAAACAAAACAAAACAAAACAAAATTAATTTCTACATGATGGTACATTCCTTTAATCCCAGCACTCAGCAGCAGGCAGAGGCAGGGGGATCCCTGGGAGTTCATGTCCAGCCTTGTCTACATAGTGACCCTAGGTCAACAGAGCTACATAGTGAGATACAACAAAGCAGAGAAGGATGTGTACCAGGAGAGAACATGACTGGTGGCAGGGACAGAGAATGGAGTGATGCTTCTCTGTTGGTGCCTCCCACCCCCACTAACCACTCCTCCTCCAGCAGGAATACCAGAGTGCCGCCCACCGTCGCAGGACCGCCCACCGTCGCCGGACCACCCACCGCCGTCGCCAGACCGCCGCCGCTGGACCGCCCACTGTCGCCTGGACCGCCCCCCATCATCGCGAGAACGCCGTGGCAACTTCAGAGGACTCAGGGGCATGCTGGGAACTCTTCTTTGTATTTAAGCCAGTTCCAACAATAAAAATATGGGCCTTGATCAAAAAGCCTTTGTCAGGGCCCCATGTTTCCTTTTGCAGCCCTGTTCTTTTTTCAAGAGTTCCCCGTGCTCCGGTTCGGATCCACAGTGGTTCGAACCACACACTTCTCAAGTCCAGGGATGCCAGGGCAGCTGCTGGGAACTGGCAGAGACAAGGGGTGGGTTGTCTCCTAGTGCCACTGCAGAGAACAGGGCCCTGACAATGTTAGATAAGCAATGTCTAAACCTGGGACAGAGAGTGTTTTTCCCACCTACCCCATCTCATGTACACTCACTTGTTAATGGACCTCAGGAAGCTACTGCAACAACCATCTTCAGATCACACTGTGCTATGAATATCAGAGTCTCAGAAAATGTACTTCAGCTCATATCTCTACCGTTTACATGATGGTCCCTTTTCCAGATTGCCATTATTGAACTACTGGTCTAAATACAAGAAGAAAGAAGGATCAGTGTAGCAGTTGGAGAGATGGGTCAGTGGTTAAGAGTACTGACTGCTTTTCCAGAGGACCTGGTTTTGATTTTTCAGTACCCACATGGGGGCTCACAACTGTCTGTAACCACAGTACCAGGATGTCAAATGCCCTCTTCTGGCTTCTACAGGCAAGAGATTTCATATTTGAAGCCAACATAAACTCCTCATTGAATTCTAGACCAGCCTGGATCATAGGATGTTATCCTTTCTCATTCAATCACACACACACACACACACACACACACACACACACACACACACACACACACACTTTAAACAATTATACATTTAAAAAATAAACAGATCTCCTTCATGAATGGATAATATCCATTGTTTAGGTGTCTGGGGTAGCAAAGCCTCATGTCTGGTATAAGGAGTTACAACAGCTCTGCATTTGAACATCTAAATCAGTCACTCAGAGAAAGAAGCCAGGGCCATCCTCTGGCTCAGCAAACATGCAAACAGTAAGGTCAAAGCCAGGCATTGTGGCACTCATCTTGATCCCAGCACTTAGGAGGCAGAGGCAAACAGAACTCTAAGTTTGAGAACTGGACTATATATCAAGATCCAGGCCAGTCAGTTAGGTCTAGAGAGTGAGACCCTGTCTCAAAACTAAATAAAGAAGAGAACGTGAAAAAGAGAGAATGAAGTAAACTGAGAAAGTGAAGCACAATGAGGTCTCTGACTCCTCTCAGGGCCCGGACTGTGGCCTGTAGTCCCCTCTGCAGGCTGCTTTGGTTTTGCTGCCCGTTTCACATTCTAACCTGCAACTTTGAGGCAGGAAAGACAGTGGTGAAGTCTGCAGTCATCAAAAGCGTTTTCAACTGGAATCAGAAGAGACCCGAGTTTAAAAACCGTGGCTGTGTGTATATATACATATATCCATTTTGTATGTGTGTGTGTATGTGTAAGTATGTATACATGCATATGTCCATGGTGTATGTTTGTGCGCACTCTATCATAGTGCTGGGTTCCTTGAGTTGTTGTCTTAAAGGACAAAAGAGCACAGTTTCAAGGGTCCAGGACTTAAGCTCTACCTGTGGATGCACATGAGAAGTTAATTTTAGAATGAAAATACATTCTGATTTCTAGCTAGTAATATAATCAGCACGACACTTTTACTTTTCTCTTTTTAAAACAACATTTATTTTTCTCTCTTTAGCCTAGACTGGCCTGGAATTCATGTGCAGTACGTGTAAAAGTATATTCACGAATGCACATGCCTGTGTATGCACAGAGACCAGTAGTAAACATCAGGTGTCTTCTCTGACTGCCCTTTTCTACTGGAAAGCTAAGTACACAGCACATGACTCAGAGGCTGTGCAGGCACAGAGAGGTGGGCCCTGCTGAGCTAACTCAGTTCTCAGGGTAGACATGCACATGGAAACCAGATTCCCTACACCAGTAATTTGAAGAAACCTAATGGACTTCATATAAGCAACTGAACCTGTTGAAAATTAGTGTGTTACTCAGGATTTTCTAGAAAGTTCTGACAAGTCCATCATCAATCGGGGCTGCCCCAGATCATGTGCTTTTGGTCTCCACAGTGCCAGAAAGGGGTTGTTGAGCTCATCTGAACAATGAAAATCACTGTGGTGTGAGTTTAGGTGTGAGCACTCTCAGCTGAGTGCATCTGGCTCCAGTGATGGGGACGGGGGACAGGCAGAGAGTCTACACAGCTATAGCTTGCTCCAATCAAAGCCTGATGACCTGTGGTTGGAAATCCTGCTAAATCTTTGGCCAAGTCTTCAAAATGGAGCAAGCTGGGGAGGAGAAAGAAGAGTCAGTGTGGACTTAGGTTACATAAGATGGAGATCCATTTGCCTAGTTTGCCATTGATGAAAATCTTCTCCTATCTGGATGCCTACAGTTTGCTACAGGTTGCCCAAGTGAACAAGGTAAAAGCTCCTTGGCTGAACTCCTCTATTTGGTGCACCCTACATAAGGCCCCTTTGGCCTTTCCCACTCAGAGTCTCAGCTACTCCAGCACCACACTCACACAGCCTGGCTTCCTTCCTTTTCCTTCCTTCCTTCCTTCCTTCCTTCCTTCCTTCCTTCCTTCCTTCCTTCCTTCCTTCCTTCCATTTCTGCTTAAATTTACCTTATTCAGACCTGTCAACTCTGACACATTAGTGTCTTGGGGACTTGGCTGCTTCTCTTGACCAACAGGAGCTCCATCCTTCAGAATAGCAAACAGATACATCTAGGGTTCATGGGTTAGCATTATCCACTCTGAAGACCTCAAATATGGCTAATTGAGGTTCCAGTGGTGGCACACATCTGTCATTGAAGCACTTGTGAGGTGGAAGCAAGATGATCAGGAGTGTGGGTCAGAGTCAATCACATGAATTTAAAACCAGCCCAGCTAACTAGACACCCTATCTCAGAACAGTAACAGTGATAACAAAATCCTACTAAAAGAATGGAACAGGCTGCTCTGGTGAGATGTGTTGCTAATACGTGACTTCCTTGATATTCTTTGTCACACCTTTGAGACTGGCCCTCATTCCTCTGAGCCCTCACAAGGTGACTTGTGTTTACTGGGGTAGGTCTCTCCAGGTTGGTTGGGCCAGGAGAGCTAGGCTGTTAGATTATTCTGTTTAGGCCCAGCCCAGCCCAGAACAGATCGAGACCAGGAGAGGGATTCAGTTGTTGGTTTAAGGATTCTTTCCTCTCCCATAGAACTGGAATGCACTTGCAAGCAGTGATGTCCTGTGGAGGTAAGGAGAGGGGCAGGGTGGGATGGGAAGAGGAGAGAGGATGGGGCAGGAAGGAAGAAGAGGCCTTCTGATTCTGGACCTGGACCTGTGCTGTGTGGGGATGGTTAAGGAATAAAAGTATGCACACTGTAACCATGGCTCTAGGTAAGGTGACTTGGGTCAGCCTGATGAGATTGCAACTGTGTATTGCAGGAAGCTGTGTCACAAAAGATGGCTCTACTGTGACATGGTCACCCTACAGCTCCAGGGCACAGAGACGTGGAAGCAGTTCTTCATTTACCGAACATGGCAAGAACATGCCAAGTCCCGGGCAAAGCCAGAAGATTTCATTTACAAGGAAATTCCTGTGGAGTTTGGTATAAGCTTGGGTACAATAGAAGAGATATGCACTTGTTTTTCCCATTCTGTGCAGTCCTACATTCTCATTTAATAAGAGGAAGGGATGCCAGGTGTGGTGGCGCACACCTTTAATCCCAGCACTTGGGAGGCAGAGGCAGGGGGATTTCTGAGTTCGANGCCAGCCTGGTCTACANAGTGAGTTCCAGGACAGCCAGGGCTGTACAGAGAAACCCTGCCTCGAAAAACCAAAAAAAAAAAAAAAAAAAAAGAGGAAGGGAATTGTAGTTTAATAGGATGGGGCTGGAACCATTCTGTGATCTACTGAGTGGTTGGTCAACATCTTCAAACCAGCCCTATCGTTCCCTTTCCCTGAAGGCTTCATACCCTTCCCAGAGTATAGAGAGAGTTTACTGGGGAAATTACCAAATAGGCTTTAGTATTTAACTTTTTCAAAAACCTTCCTCAAACAGTTTTCTGATGGAGAGATGCTTTGAAATTTTTTACATTTATTATTTTTAGTGTCTGTGTATGTGAGGTGTGTACATGGCACAGTGTTTGTGTGCCAGAAGGCAACTTTATGGAATCCATTCTCCTTAAGGGTTGAATTTTATCTTTTCTATTTCTTTTGGGATAAGGTCTCACTATATAGCTCTGGCAAGCCTGGAACTTGATCTGTAGACTAGGCTGGCCTCAATTCAACATCTACCGATTGCCTTCATGTGAATAGTACATCTCTACACCTGATTTTCCCTCTCTCTCTCTCTCTCTCTCTCTCTCTCTCTCTCTCTCTCTCTCTCTCTCTCTCAGACTGGATTTCATGTACCACATGCTGATCTCAAACCATTCATGTAATAAAAACCAATGACCTTGAATTTTGGATCCTTCTGCCTCCAAATGAGTACCAGTTTATGGCTTATAGGCCTCTAAGAACAGAACTGAGCACTCTGCCCAGGAGTTACAGCCCCAGGCCCCAGTACCCATTTTGTATCTATAGAAACAGACTAAAGAGTAAATGTACCTGAACCAATGCCCAGCCTGCAGTGTGCTTGGCTCCCTCTCTCTTCATCCTTTCCACAGCTGTTATCCAAGCCTTCTTCATGGCAGAGGGAAGGGAACCATACCTCCTTCAGTCTGAGTTGTCCCTCACCTCTCTTGTGTCCACATATTGTTGGGGTTTCCTTGCAGAATATTGGGCACATCCATGTTATATCTCAATGCGTGGCTTAACAAGAAATGGACAAGGGAAGTCTGCTGTCTGGTGACTTCCATGAACAGGATTTCTACCTGGGATATTCAGGAGGTGAGTCTGGTTGACAAGTAGCAAAAGTTACCCTCATATGAATTCTAATTTCATGTTTTTGTTGTTGCTGATGATAAGACAGGATCCCCCTGTACCTACCTGGCTGTCCCAGAAGTCCCCAAACAGATCCATCTACCTTGGCTTCCCATGTGCTTGGGTCAAAGCGTTGCAACACCACACCTGATTTTTCCGTCTTCTGACTTTTTTTTTCTATTTTTTAAATGAATTATTTTCTATGTATGAGTGTTTTCTCTGCATATATATATATATATATATATATATATATACACACACACACATATATATATGTGTGTGTGTGTGTGTGTGTGTGTGTGTGTGTGTAATCCTTCTCTGCTGCCTGTAGAGGTCACAAGAGGGTGTCAGGTCCCTTAAAAACTGTAGTTGCAGATGATNGTAAGCTGTGGGCACTGGGNCTGTGGGCACTGAACTCAGGTCCTCTGCTAAGCCATCTGTGCAGGGCCTGTCAGTGTTTCAAAGTTTTCATCATAGAGATTGTTCTCATCCAAGGTCGGGTTTACTCTGAGGTATTCTTTTTTGAGATATAGTTTTGATTATATATATATGTGTGTGCCTGTGTTAGTTTATGGTTTTGCAGCTGGCAGAAACCAGAGGTTGTGAGACACTGTGTAGGCTTTGGGAACCCAAGTAGGGTCCTCTGCAAGAGCATTAATTGCTCTGAACTGCTGGACCATCAGGGTTTGTGTGTTGTTGTTTTCTGTTTTGGAACAGGGTTTCACTGTGTAAGAGCCTGGAGGGAAACTTGCTCTGTAGACCAGGCAGGCCTCGAATTCTGAGATCTGCTAACTTGTGTCTGCTGGGATCAAAAGATCATACCATGCCCACCAGTCCCCTTCAGGGTGGTGATCCAGGCTGCTGTGAATGAGAAGGCTTCCCTCATTATTCTTCACTTTGTTTAGTGCTGCATGGGAAGGGCACTGATCTTTTTCCCTGTTATTTCTGTAGCCTGCCAATTCACTGGGAGTTTATCAGTTCTCAGAATTTTCCAGAGGAGTCATAGGGTCTCAAAGGAGAGGCTCATAGTGTCTGCAAATGAAGACACTCTGGCTTCTCTTTCCTATCGGCCTCCCTGTTGTTTATTTCTCTTGTTTTATTGATCTAGCTAAAACAATACCATATTGACTGAGAGTAGAAAGTGTGGATCTACTTGTCTTGTTCCTGACTTTTCTCGAAATGCTTTGAGTTTTTTCATGCTATTTGTTGGGGTACAGCAAAGAAACTGTCGACATTACAGCTCAATGACATGATAAAGGTTTTTTATGATATATATGAGAGAATGGCCAGAGACACCTAGAACAGTTCAGGATAGACAGAGAAAGAAGTAGACTGTGTTGTGTTCTAAAAAGACTAGGATATGTTTTGTAGCACAAAGAATAGTGAGGTGGGAGGTGTGCCTCAGCGGGCAGGCTCATGCTGAGGCATCCCTTCCCCTGAGGTAGGAGACACACAATGTGTATAGTGCAGAATAGAGTCTATTTAGGGTCTATGAAGGGGAGTTCAGAAAGTAGTAGAGACTGAGAATGCTAGAGAGGGAGAAATGGAAAATGGGAGAGAGCAGAGGAGAGGGAGGTCAGTAAAAGTGGAGAGGGAAAGGGAAGGTGGAAGGGGGAAAGAGGGAAAAATGGGTTAAGGAGAGAAAAGAATCAGATAGAAGGGACAGAGAATGAGGGGTCAAACAGCCCCGTTTATAGCAAGCCAGGCCTATCTGGTTGCTGCCCAGCAACTGTTGGGTGGAGCTCTGAAGAAATGCTAACATGCCTCCATTTTGGTTTAGTTTTAAAAAGGAGAAACTAGAAAGAGGCAAAGGTGAATCAGCAATAGGGTCATTGTGATCTTTAGTTGCTTCCTGCTGACTTTGGGGCCACATGTCTGAAAAAGTAAGAAAATGGGGATCGGGTGTCGGTCCAGTCTTAGGAGAGTCTCTTGTTTCCTAGCTGTGCAGGATCTGTGGTACCATCTGAGGGTAGGAAAGAGCAGGTCCAGTAGAAGCATCCACATCTGTGAGAGCAGGTGCTGACACATCTGTGGTTTGCTTCTCTGGAGCTGTCCTGGATGTAGATTTTGAGTAAACACCTGGATATAGCAAGGTGCTGTAACACTTAAGTATATTTGGGGAAGAGAATAAAGTCAAGTGCTTTTGGGAGAAAAAGAAATGCTCTCAGGTATACATTTGAAACGCTTAGGTATTGGTGGTTGGTGTGAGAGGAGTCCCAGTCCCAGATGTACTGGCTAGCTTTGTGTCAACTTGACACAAGCTGGAGTTATCACAGAGAAAGGAGCTTCAGTTGAGCAAATGCCTCCATGAGATCCAGCTGTAAGGCATTTTCTCAATTAGTGATGAAGGGGGAAGGGCACCTTGTGGGTGGGACCACCCCTGGGCTGGTAGTCTTGGCTTCTATAAGAGAGCAGACTGAGCAAGTCAGTAAAGAACATCCCTCCATGGCCTCTGCATCAGCTCCTGCTTCCTGACCTGCCTGAGTTCCAGTCCTGACATCCTTTGTTGATCAATAGCAATGTGAAAAGTGTAAGATGAATTTACCCTTTCCTCCCCAACTTGCTTCTTGGTCATGATGTTTGTGCAGGAATAGAAACCCTGACTAAGACAACAGGTAACAGAGAGGAATCCCAGCCCCTGGAATAGTTATCAGGTAGGAACTTAGGGTATTGATTGGCAGGTGTGCTTATCTAGATGGAGCCTGTGTGGTCCATGAGAGGTGGAACTGATTTGGTATACTGGAGCTCATAACTTTACAAAGAGATTAATCTGTTTACAGCATTAACACTGTTTAAAATGAAATTAAGGAAGACAAAAACCTTTTGTGGAGCAGAAGGAGCAACAGGGGATATTTTCTTCTATCTGAGAGATTGAACATATATATATATATATTTATAATCTCATAAATATATCTATCTATGTAAATATATAACATATATATCATAAATATATATATATAATTGGCATCATGAGAAATATTTTAGCTTACATTTAAAAGACAAATTAAAAGAAACTTTAAAATTTGTCCATGTGAATATGATAGTCAATTATATAGTTTACTATGAGAAACACATTAATTCTATAGTTAAGAGTGATTGAGAATATAATCTATTGTGTAAATATACTACATTTTCTGTATCCATTTCTCCGTTGAGGGACATCTGGGCTGTGTCTAACTCATTGCTTTTATAAATATGGCTGCTATGAAATAGTGGAGCATGAGTCCTTATTACATGTTGGAGCATTTTCTGTGTATATGCCCAGGAGTGGTATAGCTG
>NW_018393870.1:151649-152790 GCF_900095145.1 Mus pahari | reverse complement strand
CGGGTGGGGACATGGGAGCCCAGTACAACTCTGTCCTCAGGATTTTTAGTTGGTTAGTAGTCAGGCTCCTAGTTGCAACCTCAGTTTGACCCAGTGTGAGAGGGGCCNAGGTTTGCATGGGGGGAGGTTCCAGGCCACAAGGCACAGGAGAGATCCCCTGAGAAATGTAAGGAAAAGCAGATTAAGAAGAAGCAGGGTCAGAAGAGCACAGAAGGCCTGAATTCACAGCCAGGTGCCTGGAACTCTTGCTTTAGTCTGCACTGGGGCCACAGCAGGGGATATGCTAACTTCCCCATTCTTCCTGCAGCCACAGTCACATCTTCTGTGGGAAGCAACCATGGCCAAGTCAGCAGCCACCAAGCACAATCATTCTATGAACCAGGGGCTGTTAATTCTCCTGAGCTGTGGACACACCAAGCTGCTGGCTGGTGAGTTCGCAGGCCTACANGAAGTGGGTTGGTGCAAGGAACAGGGTACTGCCTTAAGTCAGGAATTTCCCTGACCTGGGATACCAGGGCTTCCCATCCTTCAGTCCAGCACCACAGACTGGGAACCCTGGCTCTCTCACATCCAGGTTTCTGTGGAATGGAGAAGTTAAAGGAAAAGTTACAGCATGAGGGCGGGGCAGGAATGAAGAAGGAACAGGGCAGAAGGGAGTACCTGGAGATGCCCTCAGCACCATCCGGGTCTGTAGGAAGCCTAAAACCCAGTGACCAGGACTGGGTATGTTGGAGCATCACAAGACCAGGAGGCAGTCTCAGAGAGCTGCCCTGGACCTAAGGCAGGCCTTGCTGGAGACTACCTTCCCAAGGGATTCTTCAGGAGCCCTCTGCCATCCAGGAAGCTCTTTGTCCTTGACCTTTCTTCCCACCTTCCCATGGTATTTGTCCAGGAGATCACAACAGATGTTTCCAGGGACAAGGAAGCCTACCCCTCCCTCCTCCTCCTCCTCCTTTTTCTTAGTCATTTTGTAATTTTTTTTTTTTTTTTTTACATTTCAAGTGTTATTGCCTTTCTAGATGTCCCTACCACATCTCCTGAAGCCCCCAATCCTATCCCGCCTCCTCCTGCTTCTCTGAGGGTGTGCCCCCACTCACCCACATACTCCTGCCTCCCCAACCTCAAATTCCCCTACAATGGG
>NW_018393870.1:141442-149322 GCF_900095145.1 Mus pahari | reverse complement strand
GGTTTAGGAGGTCTCTGGTGGAATTTTTAGGGTCACTCTTAAGTGACTGCAAATAGTGATATTTTGACTTCTTTTTATCCAATTTGTATCCCTTTGACCTCCTTTTGTTGTCCAATTGCTCTAGCTAGAATTTCAAGTACTATATAGAGTGGGCAGCCTTGTATGTTTCTGATTTTAGTGGGATTGCTTCAAGTTTTTTCCATTTAGTTTGAGGTTGGCTACTGGTTGGCTGTATATTGCTTTTATTATGTTTAGGTGTGGGCTTGAATTCCTGCTCTTTCCAAGGTTTGTACCATGAAGGGGTGTTGAATTTTTTCAAATGCTTTCTCAGCATTGAATGAGATGATCATGTGTTTTGTTTTGTTTTTTCCTTTGAGTTTTTTTATACAGTGGCTTACTTTGATGGATTTCCATATATTGAACCATCCCTGGATAAAACCTACTTGGTCATGATGGATCATTGTTTTGNTGTGTTCTTGGATTCAGTTTGCAAGAATGTTATTGAGTATTTTTGTACTGATATACATAAAGAAAATTGGTCTGAAGTTCTCTTTCTTTGCTGAGTCTTTGTGTGATTTAGCTATAAGCATACTTGTGGCTTCATAGCATGAATTAGGTAGAGTACCTCCTGTTTCTATTTTGTGGAATAGTTTGATAAGATTTGGTATTAGGTATTCGTTGAAGGTCTGATAAAATTCTGTACTAAAACCATCTGATCCAAAACAACTGACGTTTTTGATTGGGAGACTTTTAATGACTGCTGCTATTTCTTTGGCCATATTGGACTGTTTAGATAGTTTATCTTATCCTCATTTAACTTTGATACCTGGTATCTGTCTAGAGAAATGTCCATTTCATCCAGATTTTCCAGTTTTGTTGAGTATAGGCTTCTGTAGTAGGATGTAATGATTTTTTTTTTTATTTCCTCGGTGTTTGTTGTTATGTCTCCCCATTCATTTCTGATTTTATTAATTTGGATACTGTCTCTGTGCCCTCTGGTTAGTATGGCTAAGGATTTATCTATCTTTTTATTGTTGTTGTTGTTGTTTTTGAGACAAGGTTTCTCTGTGTAGCCCTGGCTGTCCTGGAACTCACTCTGTAGACCAGGCTGGCCTCAAACTCAGAAATCCACCTGCCTCTGCCTCCCAAGTGTTGCTATTAAAGGCGTGAATCACCACTGCCCAGCTAGGGGTTATCTATCTTGTTTATTTCCTCAAAGAACCAGCTCCTGGTTTCATTGATTCTTTGTATAGTTCTTTTTGTTTCTTCTTGGCTGATTTCAGTCCTGAGTGTGGTTATTTCCTGCTGTCTACTTTTTTGGGGGGAGGGGATTTTGCATTTTCTTTGACTGTTGTGTCAATGTTTTCTATGGTATCTTCTGCACCTGAGATTCTCTCTTCTATCTCTTGTATTCTGTTGGTGATGCTTGCATCTATGACTCCTGATCTCTTTCTTAATTTTTCTGTCTCCCGGGCAGATTCACTTTGTGATTACTTTATTGTTTCTACCTCCATATTTAGACACTGAGTGGTTTTGTTCATTTGCTTTACCTGTTTGTCTGGGTTTTCTTGTAATTCTTTAAGGGATTTTTGTGCTTCCTCTTTAAGGGCTTCTAGCTGTATTCTATATTTCTTTAAGGGAGTTATTTATGTCCTTCTTAAAGTCCCCTATCATCATCATGAGAAGTAATTTTAAACCTGAATCTTGCTTTTCTGGTGTGATGGTGTATCCAGGACTTGCTGTGGTGGGAGAAATGGGTTCTGACGATGCCAAGCCAACTTGGTTTCTGTTGCTTATGTTCTTGCCCTTGCCTCTTGCNATCTNNTTAGCTCTAGTGCTATCTGCATTCACTGTCTCTGACTGGAACCTGTCCCTCCTATTAACTTGGTTGTGTCAGAACTCCTTAGAGTCCAGCTGTCTCTGAGATCCTGAAATCCTGGTGTGATCAAGATCCNGAGATCCTGAGATCCTGTGATCCTATGATCTTGGGCATGTTAGATTTCCTGGGAGTTGAGCTTCTTCTGGGTGATGTGGGACTTGGTGCAGAGCTGGTGCCCAAGATTCTCAGGGCAGTGGTTCAGACCAGAAGGAACCCATGCCACTCCCCACTCCTTCTTTTGATCTGTTTTTATCTTGTTTTACGGCTTCACACTATCCAAACACTAGAATCTGAAGCAATCCCTTCTCTCCTATTCTACCAAGTGTAGGGATTAAAGGTGAATGATATCAGGCTCAGCTTCAATGCTCATATGGGTCATCAACCACCAGCCTGCTCAGGTCCCTTCCCTGCCCACCTAGCCTTCCCCACTTTTCCATCCACAGAGTGCCTTTTACCCCATCAGGGGACAATAAGTGGTCCTGTCTGGGGAGACCTCATCTAATCAGGGGCTGGAAAGCCTTGTCCTCTATGGAGGACTCTGGCAATGGTACTGCCTTTGGATCTATGGGATCTTCTGCCCTTGCTCTGAAGACCATGTTATTTACCTCCTGGATAGATGGCATCAGATAATGGTATTCATTAGGGAAGAGTGTTTCTCAGGGACCAGTATTGGTGCCCATCCCCCCAGACTGTCTTCAAGAGTACTGTGAAAGCTGCATCTTTTCCAGACAGCAGTGGGTTCTAAGCTGCCTGTGACCTCCAAGTTAGCTAGAAATGAAAGGAGGAGGTGCTGGATTTAAGACCTCTTATCTCTTCATTGCTGTCCAGTGGATTCCTAGGCTCCCGTGGAGTGTGGAGGACTTTTTTGAAGCCTGAGGTGTTGGCAGCTTGCTTGGGAACTGACCTCAGTCAGTTCCTCTAGATGAGATAAGATTTACAACCATTTGGCTTCTACACAATCAATGTGATTCTTCAGTTAGGAACTGGAATGCATCTCACGCGGGACCATTTCCTAGAACTGAAGCCTCAGGCTGACTGATTATCCTGGCTCACAGGACTCTAGAGGGAGGCCAAGCCTTGCTCTTCATTGGCTTGTTATCTTTGGCTGCTTTCCAGCTACAGGAACAGAGATGAGCATGTATTACTGAGACTGTCTGACCTGCAAAGACTGGACTCTTGACATAATAGCAGCATTAGTTATTCTCTATTGCTATGATAAAACATCAGAACCAAAGGACCATAGAGAAGGAAGGTATTGTGGGCTTATAGCTTCAAAGGGACAAGAGTCCATCACCGTCACAGCAGGGAGCAAGGCAGTATGCAGGCATGATGGCTGGAACAGGGAGCTGAGAGCCCACATCAGAAACCTCAATCAAGATGCAGAGATGGGGAAATGGGAATGAAGAGGTTTTTGGATTCACAGCCACATCCTCAATGAGACACTTTCTCAAGCAAGGTCACACCCTCTAAATGCCCGCAAATAGCTTGCTGGTGTTTGGATGTGACTGGTGACCAAGTAGCAAACTCCTGAGCCTGTGTAGTACACTGTCTTTAAACCACTGCATTAGACATTCAAAGTACTGTTTGGGGACTCATTTGTGAGTGACAGGTCAGTAATGAATCCAGACAGAGAGAAGGGTAGGAGATTGGGGCTTCAAACAGGTCACAGACAGTCAGAGACCCCTCCTGGAGAATGAATTAGAATTGTAGTTTAATGTGGGAGAACCTGAGATCTGATGCCAAACTTTGTTGTGTGAAAGAACCCAGTGGGAACAGAGATGAGTACTGAGCTCACAGCTGGCAGCTCCCCCTTCCATGCCAACCTGTAGCAGCTTTCCTGAACATCAGGCTCCATGTTGAATTTACCATGTGTTCCATTATGCCTCCTTGCCCCCTACATTTTCAACTAGATTTAAGACTCTGAAACACAGATAATATCTCCTACACTTTATACGTCAGCACTTGATAAAAGTCACTAAAAGTACTTTTGAGATAAGTCCTTCAGGTAACATGGTGTGCATCTGAGGGGTCCTACTAACCTGAGACACTCAATGATTGCACAGAAAAGAGGATGCAGAACTGCTGGACATCTTGGATAGTCTTTTCTTCCTGAACTTTGCCCTTCAGAAAGATACTTGTGATCACAGAGACATGGGTCCCATGGCTTTCTTCTCACACTTTGGAACTCAACTGCATGTTTCTCTCACAGATGCACATTCTCTCAGGTGCAACTTGTTCATCAAGGCTCCTACTGCAGCAGAAGGTCTCTGGTGTGAAGTACAGTGCTCAAGGGATGGAATAGCTTTCCTTCATTTTAATAACATAAACAAGACCATGACTTCAGGTAACCCAGGGAAGATGGCCAATGCCACTGAAGTGCAGAAATGTCTGACACAACATCTGGAAGATTTGGGCCAGGAGTTGAGGGACAAGGTGTCTAACACCAAAGTGGACACTCACAAGACCCATGGTAAGTGTGGATAGAGTACAGAGGCAGAGACGTTGGCAAGAGAGGAAGGGCAGAGTCCATGCAGGAATGTGGGGTGAATGTGTTTGTGTGAGGGAGCTGAGCATTTGGGGTACCTTGCAGGCACANGGTACACAATGAGTAACAAGAGCAGGTTGTGTGAAAATGATACTGACACATAAGCTTGTAGAGAAAGACTTGAGGTGATGGGCTGATCAGAAATGAAGAATGATGGTTTTCTTATTGACTTGCAGGTTACCCACCTTTACAAGTCACCATGCTTTGTCATCACAGCCAGGGACAAATTAATACTGCCATCTGGAAATTCAACATCAGTGACAATTACTCCTTCACCTTTGACACAATGAATATGAGCTGGAGACCGACTAATGATGAATCAGGGGTTATCATGAATAGATGGAAAGATGATGGGAAATTTGTGAAACAATTGAAATTCTTCATAGCCGAATGCAGTCAGAAACTTGATGAATCCTTTAAGCAGCCCAAGGAAAAACCAAGTAGGTATTATCTAGGATATCAGAAGGCACTTCATCTAATTTGATAGGCTGACTGAATTATATAAGAGTAGTGTTCCTGTCTGGAGAGACAGTGATGACCACGAGGAATCCTCATTCCCTCTCATACTCCAGTATTTCTCATTCCCTGTTAACTAGTTGTCCAGGCTTTATATGGCCTGCTAATGAGCCCCAAGTCTGTCTGCATCACTGTAAACTTCCAGCCTTCTCACCCTCAGGTACAGCTGCTCTTCCACCAGCTCCACCATCACTTCTAAAGGATTTATTATCTTACTCTGGCATAATTAAACACCATCAATTTCCCCAACATTGAGAAAGTGATAGCCATAGTACATTTATCAAATTTTGTGATGGTTTGATAGACATTACCTTTTCTTTGTAATGAAATATGCTCTACAAAGACATCATGTATCATGTATCATGTCTCTCTACTCAGGACTTTGTAAAATAGTTCTTACAAATGAGTCCCTCATGGTTGCCTGGAGAGAGAAGATACTGATGGAGGTGTGTTTTTACTTTATCCTGATCTTTTCTCTCTTTTTTAAGGATCAACCTCAAAATCCCCCAGTATCGCACAGCTGACATCAACTACCCAGCTTCCACCTACAGGCCACTCTACTTATATGGAAGTATATATCTCTGTGGGACTCATCCTATTAATAATTATTTTCAGTTGCATTTGCATCTCCTTGAGGAGGGAACATCATACCCAAGGAGGTAAGGAGCAGGCTGAGGTTTCATTTGGTTCTTGGTAGAGTTGTTCTGCAGAGGACTTTCAATAGGTTTACCAGTGTGTACCAGGGATGGGAATTCTCCTCCCCATGTTGGAATAGCAAGTGCCCGTTACCCACTGAGCATCTCTCTAACCACGAAATCTGACCTGTTGAGGTCTGACTTCTAGTTCAGTAAACTGTCTTCTGCTCAGACCATGAACTGACTGAAACAGGCTTCTGAGCACCTCCCTTGCACTCACTCCTATCATGACCCATGTGGGGACACTGAGCCTATATTCATTCCCAGAGCTATTGCAAAGGTATTTTCACACAGCCAGTTAGGACTCCCCATTTATTCTCAATGTGTTACTGCCCTCCATGCTATATGCAATAATGGCTGTTGACCCTAGAAATGGGTCTGTCTGAGAGGAGGTTTGGTGACCTGGAGCTCTACACCAACTTTGTTAGTCAGGGGTCATGACATGTCAGGGTACCAGCTAAGAAGTGACTTTCAGACTCCTCTGCTGGGATCAAGTGCTAATTACTTTCAGAATCACAGTCTGGCTCTCACTTCAAATCCTCCCCAGACAGAAATCGTCAGCTGCTCGGGGTCTGTTGCATCAATTGCCACAAGCCACAGAGGAAAGAGGGGCCTAAGGAGACAAGAGGAGAGGTTCCCAACCAGACCACCCAAATGTTGTCTCAGGAGGAAGAGCCCAAGGCATGCAGGTAAGAGCATTTACTTAACCAAACGTCCAGATCATCTCATCCAAGATGCAGGAAACACATCACCACATAGGGAAGAGTGGATGTAGGAGANCACTATTCTCCAGCCACGACCTCACTGCTGTGCCTATGANCTCTCAGCAGCTCTGAGAACTGGCCTGATCCCTGCCCAAGTGCAGGCCTGTCAGTCATCTATTCATGGAGCCACAGGGCCTCATGAGGTTCCTGGGTCACTGAGAATTTTTTACAATTAATGGTGCCAGAGCTGATTGTATTCATTGGTGTGGTCAATAGTAGGGAGTGATTATTCCTGCAAATAACTCCTTGCCCACACACCTATAGATAAGTACAAATTAAGTCATTTGATAAGTAGTTCTTTTAAGTTAAAGAGAGTTCCCATGAAAGTAGAGGTCAAGTCAATGGGGGACAGGAAAGCTATGGTGGGAGTCGGCAGGGGACATGAGAGGTGACTGAATGGTTGATGTGACTAAAGTATCTTACACATAGTGTTATACACACATAGTATATGAACACATCATAGTGAAACCAATTATGATGCATAATTAATGTGCAAGTACATTGTTTAAAGATTGACTAGTTTTTATTCTTAATGGGTATGAGTATTCTGCTTGTATGTATGTCTGTATGTGACATGTGTACCTGGTGCTTACAGAAGCCAGAGGAGTGCATCGGATCCTGTGGAACTGGAGTTACAGTTGGTTTCCAATACTGGGAACTGAATCCAGGACTTCTCCAAGAACAGCGAGTGCTCTTTACTACTGAGCCTCATCTCCATCCTCTAATACATTCCTTAATAAGAAAATATAGTCTGAATATTATTAAACCCAGGGCAATTCCCACAACAAGCTTCACAATGAAGTTGATTGTTTCAGAATCAAAAAGCAAAACACATTTTAAAATGACTGTAGAGTGTCATGGCCAGTTATCACATCGTTTATAAAAATGTAAGATGGAGGCTTGGTGAGAGGGGCTCACAGGTCCTTCGAAAAAAATATGCCACACAATACAGCAAAATCTAATAAAACTGGTAAATATAACATATGTGCTCCAGAATTTTATATCAATTTGGCATATGGTAAAATCATATTCTAGAAAAGAACCCCAGTTTTTAAATGCTTCCATAAGATCACCCTGAAGGGCATTTTCCTAACTAGTAATCAGGGAGACAGTCCAGCCCATTTTGGTGGTCCTGTTCTGTGGGACTGTGAAAGGCAGCCTATGTGTTGGTTGAGCAACGGTTACTCCAGAGACCCAGTAGAAAACTCTACAAGGGACAGAACAGTGAGCCAAGTTCCCAGCCACAGATGCCTGACCCCACGGAGCTCCAAACTCCATAATCCTGTGACATAGAAGATGTCCCAAACTCCTGGCATTCTGGCTAGACTCCACCCTCCGAGTTACCTGGCAATAGCCAGGTATGCTCTGCCCCACAGTTACCTGGCAACAACAAGGTAGCCCAGCCCACTATAAAAGGAGCTGCTTGGCCCCTCCTCTCTCTCTCTTAGGCTCTTATCTCTAGCTGTCCTTCTCCTTCTCCC
>NW_018393870.1:123303-141337 GCF_900095145.1 Mus pahari | reverse complement strand
TGCCTTTCTGCAATAAAGCTCTACAACCATAGACCATTTCTGATCATCAAGACCTGCTGTTCTTGAAGGATGGAATAGGCCTTCCCCTCAAGAGCCGCGTCTAACCTCCTGGCAGAAGGCCTTCCTGTGCTCCAGGCATGGACTGAACCAAGGGCTCTCACCCGGGTTGGAACCACCCAGCACTCTCTCTCCTCTCGCCCTCTTCTCCCTTCAGCCCTGGGGATGACCAAGCTGTCCCAGGTGCCCCCACTTTGTTCTCAGCTCTTCTGCGACATACAGCGATGTCTGGGATGCCCCAGACTGAGAACCTGCCATCTCTGGACTCTGTGAGGGCCAGAGACCTTGGACTGCTACCTTACCCCCTGCCCCCAGGTCTTGGGTTCTGTGGCTTCCCACAGCCAGACAACCACCCAGGGCCAAGTGGAAAGTGCTGTGGCAGTCCCCTGAGTCCAATTGCTCAAAGCACCAGAGCTCTGGTAGGACACTGGTTCTCTCCCACCCCCTTTGTTTCCCTATGCCCTCTGCCTGACAATTTTCTATAATATAACAGGCTGAATGAGCCATGAGGAGAAATCCAGTAAGCAGCACCCACACATGACCTCTGCATCACCTCCTGCCTCCAAGTCCCTGCCCTCTTTCAATCCTGTCCTGTCTTCTTTTAAAGGACAGTGATTTGGAAGTGTAAGCCAAACAAACTCTTTCCTTCCCCACGTCACTTTGGTCATGATGTTTCATCACAGCAAAAGCAAGCCTCACTAAGACAAGTTGGTCCCGAGATAGGATGTGGTATTGCTGGAGCTGACCTGGACATGTGTTTTGGGGAGGTTTGTAGAAGGACTTTGGACCTCTGGTCTAGAAAAGACATTGAGTGTTTAGAGGTAACTGGTCCAATAGTCAGGACGGTGGATGATGGGAATGCTGAGAGCAGTGCAGACAATGGAGGCCTGGCATGTGAGGTTTAGGGACGCAGATGCCACCAAGTCATCTGAATTAGCAATCAATGTTTCTGGGGAGCTGGGCTGAAGAGTCAGCTGAGATTAACAAGATTCTAGAACTGCTTTAGTGAAACCTTTGCTTTGCTGGGACACTGGATGCTGTTCACCTGGAGCTGAGGACTTGGCAGTCCTCAGGAGAGAGCAGCATCCCTGAGGTGAGATCACATGGAAAGTGTTTCCTCAGAGTCAGTACCCGGAAGCTGTGTTCTAGACATGGCCAGGTTGGTCCTTGTGTTGGTACCTGAAGTAGTCAGTGTCACAGCCAGCCTGGTGGTGCTGGGTTTGAAGATGTGAAGGGGTCATGGAGAGCAGCTGAGGCTTGGCACTCTGTGGCAGTGTTAGAGTCCATGAAGAGAGCCTTGGACCTTGAGCATGTGGCTAGAGCTGAAGACTCTAGCATTTTAGAAATGCCAGTGCCATTGGGATGGCCACTAACAAGAGCAGCAGCAGCAGTGGAGTGGAGGCAGCCAGAGCCTAGAAGACAAGATGTCTGTACTCTTGTGGTCAATCTGGAGAAGTAACTGAGGTTCTAATGGGGATCCAGGAATGGGTCAACCTTGGACCCTGCATCCAAGTTTCTATACATGGTGCTCATTGAGGACGTCACAACTATTCTGGTTGTCAACCAAGACTTTCTGGTATAGCCAGACTCCTAAAGACCTGATTAAGATAGCTAAGTGTAAGAAAAGGGAAGGGTAAGGAAACTCCCATTTGAGCACCCTGACACACAAACAGATGTGTAACACACATACACACACACACACACACACACACACACACAAACACACACACCAGAAATAGAACCTAATGGCAGACTGAAGTACCAACTGTGCAGACATTCAACTTGAGGATCCACTGAGTTTCCTTCGGGGTTGCTAACATGAGTCTGGTGAGAGGCCACTTACAGGAGTTTCGGTGACTTCCCAACAGCTGTTTCACTGCAGAGCCCACCTTAGCACAGGCAGGGACTCATGATAAAAAAATTACAACAGATTTTAATATGTGCAAAAATGATGAGCCAGTTTTAAAACACAGTGAAAAACTTAGTCCTATCTCAACTGGGTCTAATAACTGATCAGATGCCTTAGACAAGCTTCTGCTAACCCAGGCGTCCAGCAAATAGACAAGAACAAAATGTCTTCAACAGTGGGTGTCATTAGCTAGAAAACTCTTTGGAGCCTGATGTTATGGCTAGAATTCACCTGATGTGTCCTGAGATCTCCTCTTCCAGCAGATGTCAACAAGCAGAAGGGCAAAGTGCCAGGAGCCTCCCAATTCAGGGTGACAGTCCTGCCACCACAGAGATGGTGGTGGGAGCTCAGAGAGCACTTCCTAAATCTGACAGTCATGTTTCTGCAGTACCTAGCATGAATGTGGAAAGGTAAAGTGAAGGGAACCATAGAGACTATAGCCCAGAATCAGTCTCAGTATGTATCTGAAGCTCATGGTTTGAATCTGGGAGACTCGGGAGGAGTGTATGCTAAGTTGTACGGAAAGATGGGAAACTCATTTCCTCACCTAATCCAACTGAAATGCCTGATGGAGAAGCAACTGTAAAATATTATAGCATCAGATGGAGGTAACCATGGAAAAACACTCCCTTGCATATAAATCAAAGGAGTCTGAAGCAAGCAGATTTCCCCAATGGTAGAGAGACACAGGAGTGGTCCCCATGCAGAAACTGAGTGCCAAGTTCCAGAAGCATGAGCTTTGACTGAAGGGAATAGTTCACTGAAGTGTGGAGCTTCTGAGAGGATGAGGCCCGTTCTCTTCCCATGTTCCTCCTTGTTACCAAGGGAGCTTTACAACCAGAAGCCCGGGAGCATTGCTAGACAGCACAACCCACAGAAACATGTGATGTGTTCTGAAGTTCAAATGGGAAGATTAGATGACATACAGTGATAACAGGCTTTCTTCTAATGACCCAACAGATAGGATGAAGTCATCTCTTTAGTTTCCGTGCACTCCTGTCTGTCTGAGGTAGTTGGTGTTTGTGACAGAGCAGACAAGCACACAGTTCTGATGTGCAGAACTCTTTCTCTCTCTGGAAAGATCATTAAGCTCTAGCTCTTTACCCGTGCATGGAAAATAATTTTTAATTCATTTTGTTTTGTTTTTCTTTCTAGACATGGTTATTCTATGCAGCCCTGGCTGTCCTGGAGCTTTTTCTGTAGAACAGCCTGACCTTAAACTCAGAGATCTGCCAGCCTCTGCTTCACTAGTGCTAGGATTAAAGGCTAACCCCCACCACTGCCTGGCAAAAAATTCTTTAAACTTTTATCTATTTCATGTATCACTTCATGGCCTAAAAACTTGGAACACTTGTCATGTGAATAAATACATCGAAGTAATTTTCTTTTTTAAAATGTAAATATACTTGTATTGTGTTAAAACTCATGTGTACATCATCAGATGTCCCCAGAGCTGGAGGTGTGAACTGCCAGACATGGGTGCTGGGACCGAACTTGGTTCCCTGTCATCCAGTTATATACTCATCACAGCTGAGCCACCCCCCGTGGCTAGAGGCTTTTTAAAAAATATATATATAAGTGCTTGCATTCTCTGTGTGATCTCATATGGACCCGAATGTCTGACCTTCCTGCTTCTTCCTCCCAGTGCTCTGAGTACGTGTGTGCCACACACCTGATTACTGTGGAGGTTTCCCTTGTGGGGAGCCCAGAACATAAAGCATGTTGGGCTGGTACCAATATCATAGCTTCTGCATAGTTTTCTCTGAGTGAAGAAAAAAATCCCTACAAAATTATCCAATGTCTATGAACACAACCCTTTCCCGTGTGAGGGAAAATAGGGGGGGGTTGTTTTTGTTTATTTTTTAATTGTATTGTATTTATTTTATTATTTTTAATTAGTTAATTTATTTTCCAAGACAGGGTTTGTGTAGCCTTGGCAGACCTGGAATTGCTGTGTAGACTAGGCTGGCCTCGAACTCAGAGGTCCTCAAGGGAGGCTGTTTTATTAACAGAAAGACTCACTGGCTTTGGCTGAGGCACGCCCCTCAGTTGGAGTGCTTGCCTACTGTGCAGAAAACACTGGGTTCAACCTGACCCTTAGTACAGCACAAAGCAGACTTCACCATGCATGTCTGCAATCCCAGCACTCGGCAAAATTCAAGAGTTCTATCAAGTTCTAGGCCAGCCTGGGATACATGAGACCCTGTCTCAAGAAATAAAGACACTAAATAAAAAGGGGGGTGGCTTCCATAGCCCATGGTGGTATCTGTTGGATAAATGGGTGAATTCAAATAAACCCTTTTTCCCTTCCAAACTGGTCCAAACTGCTCAGGGATTCTTTTGTTGATTACCGTTCACTTTAAAGAAAGATTATTTTCCTTGAGCCAGTATGTCAAGTTTCTCCCCCCCCCCCAAAAAAAAAATCAAAAAATGTAAAGGAAGAGGAGAGGGAGGAGGGAAAGGGAGGCTGGGATGCAGCTGCCTAGAAGCAGAGCTGTACCTAACAGGCTTGGGACACTGGGTTCATCCCTAGCAGGAAAAGAAATGGTGACAGAACCATGTCCATAGCCTATGCTCAACAGGCTCAGCCTAGTTGGAGGGACAGGTGCCCTGCTGGTCCCTTGATTGTTGTTTTCTTCCTCCTTTCTCCCTGGCAGCAGGAAGATTCACTCACACAGGGCCCCAACCCTCTCCACATCTGTGAAAGGCAATGCAGAATGCTATCACCTGCTCTTGCAGAAGCATTTCATCTTCTGCCCTCTTGGATGTCTCCTAGCAAGTGGCAAGTCTAAATGTCAGGAAAGAACTCTAGCTCTCGGGCCTGAGATCTCCAGAGGCAAGTGCAGTCCTCTATTCTGCAGCTGTCTTTAGCTGTGTCTCCCAATCTGAGCCTACCGCACCCCTGTGTGAGTGTGTATGGGGTGGTGCCCATAAATGTGTTCTAAGGAGTGGCTCTCCCACCTCTAAAATGAGAGCGCCTGTGGGAGACCTTGGGTTCCTGTCCTTTCGCAGTTCTCAGACCTGGCTGTTTTAAAAGTCAGGCTTTTAATTTTAATTTTAAAGATATCGGTTATAGGTGGGTGGGGGAGCACCCTCATAAGAGGCAGGGAGATGGAGGATGGGATAGGGGGTTTCCTAAGGGGAGACCCGGAAAGGGGAACACATTTGAAATGTAAATAAAGAAAATATCCAATAAAAATAAAATCGGTTGTAGGAGCTGTGCTGCCTGGCTAACATCTTCCATCCCCGCTCCAGGATGGCAAAGGCAGGAGAACCTCTGTGAGTTCCAGGCCAGCCAGCCACAAGACTCTGTCAAGAAAATGAAATTGGGCAATGCGGGTGGAAAGGAGAGTGGTCTGACTTCCCTGGCAAGTGTCCCATTTGAGACTTAGCCCTGCCCTGTAGCAGGAGGCCTGCCTGAGTCATCTGCTTTGTTTCCTGCTCCTGGGCCAGAGTGTCTGATGTAAGTTTGGTCTTTTATTCCATCAGGGTCCCAGTGTCCTCAATTAATAAAGCATTTTTAAACAAGCAAGCAAACAAACAAACAAACAAACAGGTCTAATCTGTCTGAATCGCCTGCCACCCTTAAAAATCGCTGTCAACCCTCCAGCAGCGCTGCCAGGCTAGATTTCCTGTTGCCTCCCCTGAAGGATGAAACTTGGGAGGCCCTGGCCCAGCAGCGTTCTGTCCCCTAAGACCTGCGGGTGGGTCGATGTGTGGGTTTGCTTGGAGTCCTTGTTCCCTGGCCCTGGACCAGGCGCTGTGAATCGGAGACCATGAACTCTAACTCAAACCCTCTGGAAGAGGACAACCTCTCATTGGTGAGCACTGATGTCCTCCTGGACCCACACCCTGCTCCCCTGGGGCTGTATAGACTAACAGGAACACCCACGAGGAGACCTGGGAGCCAATGGCCCTGAGGTGCCCTTTCTTTGGACCTATTATCAAAAGTGCATCGCCTGTCATCAGCAAAGACAGCTTGGGACTGATGCTCCTGGCCTCCCCAAGATCTCACAGGCATCCAGTTGTGCGCCCAGTAATATCCTTGGCCCTCGGGTTCCCAGAAGATGGGGGTACCCTTCTCCTTGGCTCAACACTGCACCAAGGTCCCTCAAAAGGTCCCAGTGCAATCCTCTTTGCCATCAGTGCCACCCTAAAATAAGCAAGTCTTTCCTTGATCCTCTTCAGCTGCTGTGAGAGCCCCCAGGGCCCTTGGCAGCTGCTGAAAGACTCCTGGGATCCCTTCCGGAAATGGGGTGTGGCCTGAGGCTAAGAGAAATTTGGCCTGGAGCCTTCTGGGGCCCCGTGGGGGGAGGGGTAGGCCGCTGTCACCAGGCTAAAGAAAAGGTTGAGAACGTGCCCCGGTACCTATTGGCTGAGCTGGGCCACACTCTCGGGTCTCGATTGGACTGAGGCTGGAGGGGGCGTGGCCTCGCCGCGAGAGCCTTCCTAGGCTGCTGCTCCCGGGTGCTAGGAATTCCCACGATCCGCAGGGAGGTGCCAGAGGGTTGTTAAGGGACAGGTCTGGGCAGAGATCCGGGATTGGCACCAGTTCGCTCACCCTTCAAGAGGCAGAGAGCTCTTGTCTACAATCTTCGCTTACCGCGTTAGGTGGTGAGTTTCCCTTCGTCCCTTCCCGGTGTGCACAACTTGGCGGGGAGCTAGCTTGGCTGTTGGGACCCTGTGCATTACTGACACCAAATCCATGTCCCTCTTGTCTTCTGTGCTCCTTCATTCGAACCTCAGAAGCCAGCGTCCTGGCGTCTGACCCTGCCATGCTTAGCCTCTGGGATCANTTCTGGTCCTCTTCTTAGTCCTCGTTCCGAACTCCAGTCGCTGATAGGCCGCCTTGCCACTCATCACCATCTGAGGCCAGAGAACAGGACCTTGACTTCTGGGTGAGCTCTGGAGAGCTTGGACTGAGAGTCCATAGACAGCAGCCACAGTGACTCAGGGCNGGAGGAAGGTGAGCTTTGAAGCAAGTTCCAAATTGGTCTTGGGGGCATCCTGGGAGGTGGGGATGAGGCAAGCCAGACCGCGCGGGTGGGGACATGGGAGCCCAGTACAACTCTGTCCTCAGGATTTTTAGTTGGTTAGTAGTCAGGCTCCTAGTTGCAACCTCAGTTTGACCCAGTGTGAGAGGGGCCCAGGTTTGCATGGGGGGAGGTTCCAGGCCACAAGGCACAGGAGAGATTCCCTGAGAAATTTAAGGAAAAGCAGATTAAGAAGAAGCAGGGTCAGAAGAGCTCAGAAGGCCTGAATTCACAGCCAGGTGCCTGGAACTCTTGCTTTAGTCTGCACTGGGGTCACAGCAGGGGACTTGCTAACTTCCCCATTCTTCCTGCAACCACAGTCACATCTTCTGACAGAAGGAGCCATGGCCAGGGCAGCAGCCACCAAGTGCAATCATTCTATGATCCAGAGTCTGTTAATTCTCCTGAGCTGTGGGTACACCAAGCTGCTGGCTCATAAGTTCCCTGGGCCTACATGGAGCAGGGTTGCTGCAAGGAACAGGAAACTGGCTTAAGTCAGTTCCCACACCTGGGGTACCAGAAACTCCAGGGCTTCCCACTCTTCAATCCAGCACCACAACAACTAGGAGCACTGGCTTTCAGTGACCCAGGCTTCAGTGGATTGAAGAGATAAGGGAAAAGTTACAGCATGGGGGTGGGGGGCAGGAATGAAGAAGGAATAGGGCAGAAGGGAGTACCTGGTGATGCCCTCAGCACCATCCNGGTCTGTAGGAAGCCTAAAACCCAGTGACCAGGACTGGGTATGTCTGAGCAGTGCGAGACCAGGAGGCAGTCTCAGAGAGCTGCCCTGGACCTAAGGCAGGCCATGCTAGAGACTGCCTTCCCAAGGGATTCCTCAGGAGCCCTCTGCCATTCAGGAAGCTCTTTGTCCTTGAACTTTCTTCCCACTTTCCCATGGTATTTGTCCAGGAGATCACAACAGATGTTTCCAGGAACAAGGAAGCCTCCCCCTCCTTCCTCCTCCTCCTCCTCCTTTTTCTTAGTCATTTTGTAATTTTTTTTTTTTTTTTTTTTTACATTTCAAGTGTTATTGCCTTTCTAGATGTTCCTACCACATCTCCTGAAGCCCCCAATCCTATCCCCCCTCCTCCTGCTTCTCTGAGGGTGTGCCCCTACTCACCCACATACTCCTGCCTCCCCAACCGCAAATTCCCCTACACTGGGGCATGAAGCCTTCACAGGATCAAGGGCCTCTTTTCCAATTGATGCCCCACAAGGCCATCCTCTGCTACATATATGGCTGGAGCCATGGGTCCCTCCATGTGTATCCTTGGTTGATAATTTAGATCCTGGTATTTCTGATCCTTGGTTGGTTGATACTGCTGTTCTTCCTATGGGATTGTAAGCCCCTTCAGCTCCTTCAGGCCTTTTCTTTAACTCCTCCATTAGTGACACTGTGATCATTTCAATGGTTGTCTGCAAGGGTCCACCTCTGTATATCTCAGGCTCTGGCAGTGCCTCTCAGGAGACAGTTATATCAGGCTCCTGCCAGCAAGCACTTGCTGGCATCCACAGTAGTGTCTGGTTTTGTGACTTTTTATGGGATGGTTCCTCAGGTGGGGCAGTCTCTGGATAGCCTTTTCTTCAGTCTCTGCTACACACTGTGTCTCCACATTTGCTCCTGTGAGTGTTTTGTTATCCCTTCTAAAAAGAACAGAAGGGCCCACACATTGGTCTTCAGTCTTAAACTTCATGTGGTCTGTGAATTGTATCTTGGGTATTCTGAGCTTTTGGGCTAATATCCACTTATCAGCTAGTGCATACCATGTGTATTCTTTTGTGATTGGGTTACCTCATTCAGGATCATATATTCTACTTCCATCCATTTGCCTAAGAATTTCATGAAGTCATTGTTTTTAACAGCTGAGTAGTACTCTATTGTGTAAATGTACCACATTTTCCATATCCATTCCTTTGTTGAAGGGCATCTAGGTTGTTTCCAGCTTCTGGGTATTACAAATATGGGTGCAAAAAACATAGTGGAACATCTGTCTTTATTATATGTTGGGACAAATTTTGGGTATATGCCCAGGTGTGGCATTGCTGGGTCTTCATGTAGATATATTTCCAATTTTCTGAGGAACAGCCAGGCTTATTTCCAAAGTGTTTGTACCAGCCTGCAATCCCACCAAGAACGGAGGAGTGTTGCTCTTTCTCTACATCCTCACCAGCATCACCTGAATTTTTGATCTTAGCCATTCTGGCTGGTGTGAGATGGCATCTCAGGGTTGTTTTGATTTGTATTTCCCTGATGACTAAGGATGTTGAACATTCCTTTAAGTGCTTCTTGACCATTTCGTTTTCCTCAGTTGAGAATTCTTTGTTTAGCTCTATACCCCATTTTAATAGGGTTATTTGATTCTCTAGACTCTAATTTCTTGATTTCCTTGTACATATTGGATATTAGCCCTCTATCAGATGTAGGATTGGTAAAGATCTTTTCCCAGTCTGTTTGTTGCCTTTTTGTCCTATGGACGGTGTCCTTTGCCTTATAGAAGCTTTGCAATTTTATGAGGTCCCATTTGTTGTTTCTTGATCATACAGCATAAGCCATTGGTGCTGTGTTCAGGAAGTTTTCCCCTCTGACCATGTGTTTGAGGCTCTTCCCCACGTTCTCTTCTATTAGATTCAGTGTATCTGGTTTTAAATGGAGGTCCACTTGGATCTGAGCTTTGTACAGGGAGATAAGGATGGATCAATTTGTATGCTTCTACACACTGACCACCAGTTGACCCAGCACTTTTTGTTGAAAATGTTGTCTTTTTTCCACTGGATGGTTTTAGCTCCTTTGTCAAAGATCAAGTGACCATAGGTGTCTGGGTTCATTTCTGGGTCACCAATTCTGTTCCATTGATCGGCCTGCCTGTCATTGTACCAATATCATGCAGTTTTTTTTATCACTAATGCTCTGTAATACAGCTTGAGGTCAGAGATGGTAATTTCCTCAGAAGTTTTTAATTGTTGAGAATAGCTTTAGCTATCCTGGTTTTTTTTTTTTTTTTTTGTTATTCCAAATGAATTTGTCAATTGTTCTTTCTAACTATATGAAGAATTGAGTTGGAATTTTGATGGGGATCACATTGAATCTGTAGGTTGCTTTCTGCAAGATGGACATTTTACTCTGTTAATCCTATCAGTTTCTGAGCATGGGAGATCTTTCTATCTTCTGAGATCTTCTTTGATTTCTTTCTTCAGAGACTTGAAGTTCTTGTCATACAGATCTTTCACTTGTATGGTATCATACCAAGGTATTTTATATTATTTGTGACTACTGTGAAGGGTGTTGTTTCCATTATTTCTTTCTCAGCCTGTTTATCCTTTGAATAGCAGAACCTGCTGATTTGTTTGAGTTAATTTTATATCCAGCCACTTTACTGAAGTTGTTTATCAGGTTTAGGAGGTCTCTGGTGGAAGTTTTAGGGTCACTCTTAAGTGACTGCAAATAGTGATATTTTGACCTCTTTTTTTTCAATTTGTATCCCTTTGTACTCCTTTTGTTGTCCAATTGCTCTAGCTAGAATTTCAAGTACTATATAGAATGGGCAGCCTTGTTAGTGGGATTGCTTCAAGTTTTTCTCCATTTAGTTTGATGCTGGCTACTGGTTTGCTGTATATTGCTTTTAGTATGTTTAGGGGGGTCTTGAATTCCTGATCTTTCCAAGGTTTGTACCATGAAGGGGTGTTGAATTTTTTCAAATGCTTTCTCAGTATTGAATGAGATGATCATATGTTTTGTCTTGTTTTGTTTTCCTTTGAGTTTGTTTATATAGTGGATTACTGTGATGGATTTCCATATATTTAATCATCCCTAGATTCCTGGGTAAAACATACTTGATCATGATGAATCATGGTTTTGATGTGTTCTTGGATTCAGTTTGCAAGAATTTTATTGAGTATTTTTGCATTGATATTCATAAGGAAAATTGGTCTGAAGTTCTCTTTCTTTGCTGAGTCTTTGTGTGGTTTAGCCACAAGCATACTTGTGGCTTCATAGCATGAATTGGGTAGAGTACCTCCTGTTTCTATTTTGTGGAATAGTTTGATAAGATTTGGTATTAGGTATTCTTGGAAGGTCTGATAAAATTCTGTACTAAAACCATCTGATCCAAAAAACTGACCTTTGTGATTGGGAGGCTTTTAATGACTGCTGCTATTTCTTTGGTCTTATTGGACTGTTTAGATGGTTTATCTTATCTTCATTTAACTTTGATACCTGGTATCTGTCTAAAAAATTGTCCATTTCATCCAGATTTTCCAGTTTTGTTGAGTATAGGCTTCTGTAGTAGGATGTAATGATTTTCTTTTTGTATTTCCTCAGTGTCTGTTGTTATGTCTCCCAATCATTTCTGATTTTATTAATTTGGATACTGTCTCTGTGCCCTCTGGTTAGTCTGGCTAAGGGTTTATCTGTCTTTTTGTTTTTGTTGTAGTTGTTGTTTGAGACAGGGTTTCTCTGTATAGCCTTGGCTGTCCTGGAACTCACTCTGTAGACCAGGCTGGCCTCGAACTCAGAAATCCACCTGCCTCTGCCTCCCAACTGTTGCTATTAAAGGTGTGCGCCACCACTGCCCAGCTAGGATATATCTATCTTGCTTATTTCCTCAAAGAATCAGCTCCTGGTTTCATTGATTCTTTGTAAAGTTGTTTTTGTTCCTACTTGGCTGATTTCAGTCCTGAGTGTGATTATTTCCTGCTGTCTACATTTTTTTTTTTTGCATTTTGCATTTTCTTTGACTGTTGTGTCAATGTTTTCTATGGTATCTTCTGCACCTGAGATTCCCTCTTCCATCTCTTGTATTCTGTTGTTGATGCTTGCATCTCTGACTCCTGAGCTCTTTTCTAGGTTTTCTATCTCCCAGGTAGTTTCACTTTATGATTACTTTATTGTTTCTACCTCCATTTTTAGATACTGGTTGGTTTGTTCAATTCCTTCACCTGTTTGGTTGTGTTTTCTTGTAATTCTTTAAGGGATTTTTGTGTTTCCTCTTTAAGGGCTTCTAGCTGTTTACATGTGTTCTCCTGTATTTCTTTAAGGGAGTTATTTATGTCCTTCTTAAAGTCCCCTATCATCATCATGAGAAGTAATTTTAAACCTGAATCTTGCTTTTCTGGTGTGATGGTGTATCCAGGACTTGCTATGGTGGGAGAAATGGGTTCTGACGATGCCAAGCCACCTTGGTTTCTGTTGCTTATGTTCTTGCCCTTGCCTCTTGCCATCTGGTTAGCTCTAGTGCTATCTGCATTCACTGTCTCCGACTGGAACCTGTCCCTCCTATTAACTTGATTGTGTCAGAACTCCTTAGAGTCCAGCTGTCTCTGAGATCCTGAAATCCTGGTGTGATCAAGATCCCGAGATCCTGAGATCCTGTGATCCTATGATCTTGGGCATGTTAGATTTCCTGGGAGTTGAGCTTCCTCTGGGTGATGTGGGACTTGGTGCAGAGCCGGTTTCCAAGGTTCTCAGGGCAGTGTGGCTCAGACCAGAAGGAACCCGTGCCACTCCCCACTCCTTCTTTTGATCTGTTTTTATCTTGTTTTACGGCTTCACACTATCCAAACACTAGAATCTGAAACAACCCCTTCTGTCCTATTCTACCAAGTGTAGGGATTAAAGGGGTATGATATCAGGCTCAGCTTCAATGCTCACATGGGTCATCACCCACCAGCCTGCTCAGGTCCCTTCCCTGCCCACCTAGCCTTCCCCACTTTTCCATCCACAGAGTGCCTTTTACCCCATCAGGGGACAATAAGTGGTCCTGTCTGGGGAGACCTCATCTNATCAGGGGCTGGNAAGCCTTGTCCTCTATGGAGGACNCTGGCAATGGTACTGCCTTTGGATCTATGGGATCTTCTGCCCTTGCTCTGAAGACCATGTTATTTACCTCCTGGTTAGATGGCATCAGATAATGGTATTCATTAGGAAGGAGTGGGTTCTTTTGTTTTATAAATGACAGTCACGAATTTTGTATTTCAGTCTAGCAAGCTTTACTGTATGAGTAGCAGAGATGTCCTCTCACCTAGATTAGGCTGTTTCCCAGGGACCAGTATTGGGGCCCATTCCCCCCAGAGTGTCTTCAAGAGTCCTGTGAAAGCTGCATCTTTTCCCAGACAGCAGTGGGTTCTAAGCTGCCTGTGACCTCCAAGTTAACTAGAAATGAAAGGAGGAGGTGCTGGATTTAAGACCTCTTATCTGTTCATTGCTGTCCAATGGATTCCTAGGCCCCCGTGGAGTGTGGAGGACTTTCTTTGAAGCCTGAGGTGTTGGCAGCTTGCTTGGGAACTGACCTCAGTCAGTTCCTCTAGATGAGATAAGATTCACAACCATCTGGCTTCTACACAAGCAAGATGATTCTTCAGTTAGGAACTAGAGTGCATTCCACCCAGGGCCATTTCCTAGAACTGAAGCCTCAGGCTGACTGATTGTCCTGGCTCACAGGACTCTAGAGGGAGGCCAAGCCTTGCTCTTCATTGGCTTGTTATCTTTGACTGCTTTCCAGCTACAAGAACAGAGATGAGCATGTATTACTGAGACTGTCTGACCTGCAAAGACTTGACTCTTGACATAATAACAGCATTAGTTATTCTCTATTGCTATGATAAAACACCAGAACCAAGGGACCATAGAGAAGGAAGGTATTGTGGGCTTATAGCTTCAAAGGGATAAGAGTCCATCACCGTCACAGCCGGGAGCAAGGCAGTAGGAAGGCATGATGGCTGGAACAGGGAGATGAGAGCCCACTTCAGAAACCTCAAGCAAGATGCAGAGATTGGGAAATGGGAAATGAAGAGGTTTTTGGATTCACAGCCACACCCTCAATGAGACACTTTCTCAAGCAAGGTCACACCCTCTAAATGCCCGCAGACAGCTTCCTGGTGTTTGGATGTGACTGGTGACCAAGTAGCAAAACACATTTTAAAATGGCTGTAGAGTGTCATGGCCAGTATTCACATGGTTGGAGCAATGTACGATGGAGGCTTGGTGAGAGGGGCTCACCGGTCCTTCTAAAAAAATGACAGGCAATACAGCAACATCTTATAAAACTGGTAAATATAAGGTATGTGCTCCAGAATTTTATATCAATTTGACATATGGTGAAATCATATGCTAGAAAAGAACCCCAGTTTTTAAATGCTTCCAGAAGACCACCCTGAAGGGCATTTTCCTAACTAGTAATCAGGGAGAGGGTCCAGCCCATTTTGGTGGTCCTGTTTTGTGGGACCATGAAAGGCAGACTGTGTTTTGCTTGAGCAACAGTTACTCCAGAGACCCAGTAGAAAACTCTACAAGGGACAGAACAGTGAGCCAAGTTCCCAGACACAGATGCCTGACACCATGGAGTTCACAACTCCATAATCCTGTGACATAGATGTCCCAAACTCCTGGCATTCTGGCTAGACTCCACCCTCCGAGTTACCTGGCAATAGCCAGGTATGCTCTGCCCCACAGTTACCTGGCAACAAGGTAGCGCAGCCCACTATAAAAGGAGCTGCTTGGCCCCTCCTCTCTCTCTCTTAGGCTCTTATCTCTAGCTGTCCTTCTCCTTCTCCCTTCTTCCCCTTCTCTCCACATGACCATGGCCAGCCTCTCTCTTTCTACATTCTCTCTTTCTCTCTGCCTTTCTGCAATAAAGCTCTACAACCATAGACCATTTCTGATCATCAAGACCTGCTGTTCTTGAAGGATGGAATAGGCCTTCCCCTCAAGAGCCGCGTCTAACCTCCTGGCAGAAGGCCTTCCTGTGCTCCAGGCATGGACTGAACCAAGAGCTCTCACCCGGGTTGGAACCACCCAGCACTCTCTCTCCTCTCGCCCTCTTCTCCATTCAGCCCTGGGGATGACCAAGCTGTCCCAGGTGCCCCAACTTTGTTCTCAGCTCTTCTGCAACATACAGCGATGTCTGGGATGCCCCAGACTGAGAACCTGTCATCTCTGGCCTCTGTGAGGGCCAGAGACCTTGGACTGCTCCCTCCCCCCTCCCCCCAGGTCTTGGGTTCTGTGGCTTCCCACAGCCAGACACCCACCCAGGGCCTTGTGGGAAGTGCCGCGGCAGTCCCCTGAGTCCAATTAAACCCAGGGCAGTTCCCACAGCAAGCTTCACAATAAAGTTGATTGTTTCAGAATGACTAGAGCTGAAGACTCTAGCATTTTAGAAATGCCAGTGCCATGGGACGACCACTAAGTAGATCAGCAGCAGTAGTGGAGTGGAGGCAGCCAGAGCCTAGAAGACAAGATGTCTGTACTCTTCTGGTCAATCTGGAGAAGTTACTCAAGTGCTGATGGGGAGCCAGGAATTGGTCAACCTTGGACTCTGCATCCAGGTTTCTATTCATGGTGCTCACTGAGGACCCCACTACTGCTCTGGTTGTCAATCAAGACTTTCTGGTATAGCCAGACTCCTAAAGACCTGATTAAGGTAGCTAAGTGTAAGAAAAGGGAAGGGTAAGGAAACTCCCATCTGAGCACTCTGAGACACAAAAGGGGGATGTTATCCCTGAAGAACAACTAGATTTGTAACACACACACACACATACACACACACACACACACACACACACACACACACACACACACCCTAGAAATAGAACCTAATGGCAGACTGAAGTANAGAAATAGAACCTAATGGCAGACTGAAGTACCAACTGTGCAGACATTCAACTTGAGGATCCACTGAGTTTCCTTTGGGGTTGCTAACATGAGTCTGGTGATAGGTCACTTACAGAAGCTTCGGTGACTTCCCAACAGCTGTTTCACTGCAGAGCCCACCTCAGCACAGGCAAGGACTCCTGATAAAAAAAAATTACAACAGATTTTAATATGTGCAAAAATGATCAGCCAGTTTTAAAACACAGTGAAAAACTTAGTCCTATCTTAACTGGGTCTAATAACTGATCAGATGCCTTAGACAAGCTTCTGCTGACCCAGGCATCCAGCAAATAGACAAGAACAAAATGTCTTCAATAGTGGATGTCATTAGCTAGAAAACTCTTTGGAGGCTGATGTTATGGCTAGAATTCACCTGATGTGTCCTGAGAACTCCTCCTTCAGCGGATGTCAACAAGCAGAAGGGCAAAGTGCCAGGAACCTCCCAATTCAGGGTGACAGTCCTGCCACCACAGAGATGGTGGTGGGAGCTCAGAGAGCACTTCCTAAATCTGACATTCGAGCTTCTGCAGTACTTAGCACTAATGTGGAAAGGTAAAGTTAAGGGAACCATAGAGACTATAGCCCAGAATCAGTCTCAGTATGTATCTGAAGCTCATGGTTTGAGTCTGGGAGACTCGGGAGGAGTGTATGCTAAGTTGTAGGGAAAGATGGGAAACTCATTTCCTCACCCAATCCAACTGAAATGCCTGATAGAGAAGCATCTGTAAAATATTATAGTACCAGATAAAGGTAACCATGGTAAACCATTCCCTTGTATATAAATCAAAAGAGACTGAAGCAAGCAGATTTCCCCAATGGTAGAGAGACGCAGGAGTGATCCCCATGCAGAAACTGAGTGCTAAGTTCTAGAAGCATGAGCCTTGACTGAAGGGAATAGTTCACTGAGGTGTGGAGCTTCTGAGGGGATGAGGCCCATTCTCTGCCCATGTTCCTCCTTGTTAGCAAGGGAGCTTTACAACCAGAGGCCCGGGAGCATTGCTAGACAGCACAACCCACAGAAACATGTGACGTGTTCTGAAGTTCAAATGGGAAGATTAGATGACATACAGTGATGACAGGCTTTCTTCTAACGACCCAACAGATAGCATGAAGTCATCTCTTTAGTTTCCGTGCACTCCTGTCTGTCTGAGGTCGTTGGTGTTTGCCACAGGGATGTGCAGAACTCTTTCCCTCTCTGGAAAGAACATTAAACTCTACCTCTTTACCCGTGCATGGAAAATAATTTTTAATTTGTTTTGTTTTGTCTTTCTTTCTAGACATGGTTATCCTATGTAGCTCTAGCTGTCCTAGAGCTCGTTCTGTAGACCAGGCTGGCCTTAAACTCAGAGATCTGCCAGCCTCTGCTTCACTAGTGCTTAGATTAAAGTCTAGCCACACCACTGCCTGGCAAAAATTTCTTTAAACTTTTATCTATTTCATGTATCACCTCATGGCCTAAAAACTTGGAACACTTGTCATGTGAATAGTTACATTGATGTAATTTTCTTTTTTTAAATGTAAATACACTTGTACTGTGTTAAAACTTGTGTGTACATCATCAGATGTCTCCAGAGCTGGAGGTGTGAACTGCCACACGTGGGTGCTGGGGACAGAATTTGGGTCTCCTGTTATCCAGTTATTTACTCGTCACAGCTAAGTCAACACCCCCCCAGGCCAGAGGATTTTTTTTTTTAAAATATAAGTGCTTGCATTCTCTGTATGATCTCATATGAACCCGAATGTCTGATTTTCTTCCTTCTTCCTCCCAGTGCTCAGTGTACGTGTGTACCACACACCTGATTTCTCTAGGGTTTTTCCTTGTGGGGAGCCCACAGCTTCCTGTGTATTGGGCTGGTACTGTCTCCATCAATATCATAGCTTCTGCATAGGTTTCTCTGAGTGAAGAAAAAAATCCCTACAAAATTATCCAATGTCTATGAACACAACCCTTTCCCGTGTGAGAGAAAATGAGGGGGTAGTTTTTGTTTATTTTTTAATTTAATTGTATTTATTTTATTATTTTTAATTTGTTAATTAATTTCCCAAGACAGGCTTTGTGTAGCCTTGGCTGTCCTAGAATTGCTCTGTAGACTAGGCTGGCCTTGAACTCAGAGGTCCTCGAGAGAGGATGTAATATTCTTAGTTCGATGCCAGTCTGGTCTACAAAGTGACTTCAAGGACAGCCAGGGCTACACAGAGAAACCCTGTCTTAAAGAAAAATAAAAAAATAAAAAAAAGAAGTTACTTTCATTTTGAAACTCGAGTCTTATAAGCAAGAGGACCTACATTTTATCCTTCATCGACCCAGGAAAAACTACAGAAATGTTGATTTGTGCCTATAATCCTGGACACAGGAAGATCCACAGATTTTGACAGCTGGCCAGTCTAGTG
>NW_018393870.1:114116-120168 GCF_900095145.1 Mus pahari | reverse complement strand
CCCCCCCCAGGAGAATGTCCCCAAGTCTTATACCCCGACACCACCACACCTCCCCACTCTCTGGGGCCTCCGATCTCTTCAGGGTTAGGTGCATCTTCTCTGACTGAGTCCAGACCTGGCAGTCCTAGGCTACATGTGTGTTAGGAGCTTCATATCAGCTGGTGTATGCTGCCTGGTTGGTGGCCCATTGTCTAAGAGATCTTAGGGGTCCACATTAGTTGAGACTGCTGGTCTTCTTACAGGGTCCCCCTCCTCAGCTTCTTTCAGCTTTTCCTTAATTTAGCCACAGGGGTCGGCAGCTTCTGTTGGGTGTAAATATCTGCATCTGATCTGGCTCTTTCAGCTGCTTTTTGGGTCTTTCAGATGGCAGTCATGATAGGTCCCTTTTTGTGTGCACTCCATAGCTTCAGAAATAGTGTCAGGCTTTGGGGCCTCTCTTGAGCAGGATGCCAACTTGGGCCTGTCACTGGACCTCCTTTTCCTCAGGCTCTTCTCCATTTTTGTCCCTGCAGTTCTTTCAAACAGGAACAGTTATGATTTTTCTGCATCTGGAATTTTTTAGATTTAATGTTTTCTTTGCCCAGTGTATCCATTTCTTCTGTGGCATTGTCCACTCGTGAAATTCTCTCTGCCATGGCTTGTATTCTGTTGGTGAAGTTTACTTCTGTAGTTCATCCTCAAATTCCCGAGTTTTTCAATTCCAGAATTCCTTCAATTTCTGTTTTCTGTATTGTTTCTATTTCCTTGTTTAGGTCTTGAACAGTTTTGTTGTTCCCTTCCATAGTTTGGGTGTTCTTGAGTTTCTGTAAAGGATTTCTTTATATCCTCTTTAAGGATTTCTATCATCTTCATATAGTTGATTTTAAGGTCTTTTTCTTGTGCTTCGACTGTGCTGGAAAATCCAGGGCCTGGTGTGGTGCAATAGCTGGGCTCCCATGGAGACATATTGTCCTGTGTGTTAGTGATTGTGTTTTTGCTCTCGCCCCTAGGCATCTGGGTTTGGGATAATTATAGGTCTAGGTGCTAATGTCTGGACCTTTCTTTTTATCAGTCGGCGATTTGTTCCTTGGTTTCTGTTTCCTCTCTGGATTTTGGGGATTATGATGGTTGTGTATTGTCTGCTTCCCTGGCCTGCTCAGCTGCTGTGTTCACAGGGGATGATTGCTGGTGTTGGGACTGGGATACAGGAATGAGCTGGGGAAGGAAAGGTTGGAAGAGAAGGTCTTTGTGCTCGCTTGGGGATGGGGTCAGAAAGGAAAGGGAGGTCACAATTGGATCTCAGGAGCAAAGGAGAAGTATAGGTCCACCTTTACCCTACTTCTTGCCCTGGGTAAAGTTATCCCTGTTGTCAGCGTCACAGGGCACCGCTAGAGTTGGGGGTTAGAAATAAGCAACTAATGGGGTGAGGGAAGTATCAGGGGAAGACCTGTGGGGTTAACTGGAGATGAGAGCTGGTGGTTGGGAAAAGGAGAGATGCTGTGGGTGTACTACAAAAAGAGCTGGTGGGTTGGATATGGGGAAACAGACAGGGAAGAGAAGATCTGCAGGTAGCGTACCTGGCTTTTGAGAGGTGTGGCATGTCAATGGGGTTTTCACCAAGAGGCTTTGTACAAAGGTTGGATCTTGGTTATACATCCAAAAATATTCTAAACATTCAAAATTGATGAACTTTACTTTGGGAAAACAAGCATCATTTTTCTTGCTTGCTTCCATTTTGTCATTGTTGTCCTCTAAAGATTTGGGTCCCTTTGGTGAGTTGTGGTCGTTTTTCCTACATTCTGAGCAGTTTTGATCACTGTAAGTTAGTGTTGAGCTGTGAGTGTTTCCTGTGCTAGTGAGCTCTGCCTTTCAGGCTCTAGATGTCCTCACTGTAGATGTCTCCTGTAGATGTCATCATGGCAGCTTTTTAGACCCATGTCTTAATTGGGGTTTACTGCTGTGAACAGACACCATGACCATAGCAAGTCTTATAAAGCACAACAATTAATTGGGGCTAGCCTACATGTAGCTGCCTGCGGCCACACTAACTGGGTTCCTAAGTGGGAGGCAGGAGCTGTATGGGAGAAAATGGTGAGAGAAATGATGGAGGCCAAGATATAATGTTCTGTTCAAGGCTCCCAAAGTTTGCTAAGAGTCTGTGCTTATAAAGAGGGTAGGCCCATCCCCTGCCAATCCATTCTTGGTGCCTGTTGTGAGCCTGTAGGCAATCTGCCAGATGTGGTCTCAGGAATATCTCAAGGGTCTCTCAGCAGGTAACAGTGCCTTAGAGAAGAGCAGCAGTAGGTGACAGAACAGTAGAGCCATATAAGTTGGTAGGCTCCACTCAAGGTGGTCTCATGCTAAGTGGCAGCAAGGTCAAAGTCAGCCTGCTTCAAGACTGGGGGAGGGAACAATTCCCCCCCAAAAAAATGTATAATAAAAATTAGCTTGACTGGGGCACAAAATTTATTTATGCTCCATTGTCCTGCCTGGGAATTATGCTGGCTGGCGGCCGTGCCTGGCTTGGGGATTCAGATTTTTCCATGAACTATTCTTATTCATCAAGGAGAATATACGCAGCTTGTTTGTGTTTATTTTTCACAGACATGGCTCTGTGGTGTATTATTAATAAACCACGGCCTCTTGGCATATACCTCTGTCTTAGATTGATACAGTTCTGAAATCTGGTTGTCCATCATTGGCTAACCGGCCCTCATAGCACACCTTATTCTCAAATCAGACCAAAGCCACAATATACACTCAATATGTTTCTTCATATTGATGAATTTCTGCCACCTGTGCTTGCTGGAGGCAAGGCTGCATGCTTGCTGAAGTCAGGCTGTAGGGAGGTGACTGGCCTGCTTGAAATGCAAAGCTGAGACAGTTGAAAAGCAACAGGATAAAACCTTCTTTGGGGAAGTCCAGGTTCTCTATTCAGTTGCAAATTAGCAAAGATCAAGCTGGAACTCTGGCCTCCCTGTGTAAGGAAGGTGGCTTAGAGAATCAACAGAAAAGCTGTTTTACATGTAAATAGGATAAGCTCCAAGTTAACTCTGCTAGCTAATAAAGATTTTTAGCTATCTTCATAATAGGAATCTCTAATATTGGAATTATTACTAGACCAGTCCACGATTGAGTTTAGAATAACTGGTCACATTGAAGGAAAGAGTAGAATCACTATAACTTCTTCTCATGACTAATTTTTCTAAGTCAGATTCCATGGTCTCTAATGTTCTCTGTCCCATAAGGTTAAAAAGCTTGAAGCAAGGCAGCTTAGATTGTCCAATCTTGGACAAAGGCAAGCAAAGTTGGGTCAAAAACATATACCCAAATCAGTTTTCTTGTCACTATAGTCAGGGCACTCAGTGAACTCACAGGTCAGCCTGTCACACACAAATCATTCTGAAAGTTGACATGCTTCGGCAGCATTCTGTAGAGAAAACACAAGCTTTCCCTCTTCCCCATATAGGGTAGTTGTTCAAGATCAAGCCATATGCCAAAAATTAGATCCTTTTTATCTCACCTAGACATGAATATGTCTAGTTTTAAGATACTATAAGGCATTTAGTAAGTTCTCTGACATCCAAATTTTAAAATTTTAAAAATAAAAATGTGATTTAAATAATGTGCACAGGGATATGATTCCTCCCCTTCTTAGTTTTTTTTTTTTTTTAGAAGATATAGTTTTTAAAGTTCCACAATACCTTGTCTTTGAGAATAATAAAAAGTCTCAGTAACATGGGTAACATTAAATTGTTGACAAAACATCACAAATACTTAATTGTTATAGCCAGTTCCAATATCTGTTTTAATCTAATTTGGAACACCAAGTATATATATAAAAAAAACAAAACAAAACATTTTTTTTAAACATAGGCAATGACTAATTTTACTTTTAGTTGTTTCTCTTATAGAGCAGAAAGCCTGAAAAGGTATCAATAGTCACATGTGCATATTTTATTTATTTATCAGAAATAAGAGTATCCATTTGCAGTAATTGATTAAGTATAAGTCCTCACACAGGGTCCCCAATGGAGGAACTAGAGAAAGTACCCAAGTACCTGAAGGGGGCTGCAACCCTGTAGGTGGAACAACAACAGGAACTAACCAGTACCCCCTGGGTTTGTGTTTCTAGCTGCATATGTAGCAGAAGATGACCTAATCGGCCAACAGTGGGAATAGAGGCTCCTTGGTCTTCCAAACTCTATATGACCTAGCACAAGGCAAGGCCTGGGCCAAGTAGTGGGAGTGGGTGGGTAGGGGAACAGAGGTGGGGGGAGGGGTATGGGAAACTTTCGGGATAGCATTTGAAATGTAAATAAAGAAAATAATAAAAAAAAAAAAAGAACTTAATTGAAGCTTATATATACCCTAGTCAATAAAACCAGAAACAAAGACTGTAAAAGGGTAACCTGACTTATACAAATTCCCAAAGCAGAGGCCATCTATTTATGATGTCCCAAGGGAGGGGACTGGTGTTTCCTAGTGCTCTGATGGAAGGGTCTGCCAAATTCTCTACGCACTATTAAGGTTGACTTGGGGGCTGCTATATAGCGTGTTCATCTTGAGCATCTTACTATTTATGTGATGCTTCATATCTGAGTGTGTTCTGTTTCTGTCCAAAAAGTTTACTTAAAGGCAAAAAATCAACTTGTAGGTGTTTCAGAGTTGAATATTTCTATCACATTAAAATCAGAATTTGATTTCCCCTCCACCCTCACCTTAAATTCTGCCTCCCTACTCATGACCCCTGACAGACCCTTGAAGCTGGTTTCTGTAAGCCCATTGTCCATATCTTGTACATAACTATTCTTCAGGATATTTTATGTATTATATGTATCTGTAGTGTATACTGTAATATTATGTAATATTATGTGAAATATAAAATCTGCATATGGATGGTGGAACCAACCACCCAAGTGCCATGCCAAGAGGAAAACAACAAATAAACCTTGAACAGTGAAAAAAAAAAAAAAAAGTATAAGTCCTCAAGAATTAACACCATTATGTGGAAATAGGTAGAAGCTGAGGACACTAAGAACAATTTTTTACAATTTGACGTGCATATTCTCTAAAAATACCAAAATATTATCTTAAGCCGTTACTATTTTGATGATGTAAAGAATAAGATTATATGGCTAATTATTCTTGTGTCAGGTCTATAATCCTCCTGGGATATAAATCTAGCATGGCATTGCCTTAAGAGGTCTTGTCCAGGCAATCTAGGATAATTTCTTAAATATGCAAAGACAGTCTTCTTAAAAGAACAGCATTTTTCTTATGAGTTGTATATGCATAAACAATTGCAAATTTGAGACAAATTTGAGAATTTATAGTATCTGAGGGATGAACAATTTTTAAGAAATTGTAAGCTCTGAGAAGTATATTGACTATTAATATACAAATTAAAGCTTGATTATTCAACATTTTAAAACACAGTTTACAGCACACAATTTAACTATCTGTGCTGAAGCAGGAGGAAGCTCAGAGGAATAGACATGTGATCCAATTCACATACACTTTTTCCCATAGAAGCGCTGTCTTTAAATACAGTAAATGGGATGCATGCATGCCTAAATGTATAGAAGATACAAAAGCATGCATAAAAACAATCTTTAACTTATCTTTAGGATAATGATTATCAATTTTATTTAAAATGATGGTATGCAATAGGCCAAATATCAATATTTTGCAATAATCAATTTAATTGCTGTTTGGAACAAGGAACAGACACATTGTCAGGTTTTTATGACAGAAGTTTTTGTTGTAGTTTTTCTAAAATACATGAATTTATCTTACAATTCTTAGTTAGCACCACAGCAGCCTTATAATAGGATGTTAAAACTTTACTTTGAGGTGAAGAAAGATGATTTTACATTCATGTTTTCTCTTGCCAAACAATTGCTGTGGGCACATTTAATAACCATAAATAAAATAAGCAGCTAGTATTTAATTACCATTCATTATAATTGATAACAATTATAAAATCTTCCTTTATTTTCTGCAAAGCCTTTTGTTCTTTACCAGTTAATTTGTATCTCTCTTGATAACATCCAACAAAGGTTTAAGTCAC
>NW_018393870.1:108119-112197 GCF_900095145.1 Mus pahari | reverse complement strand
CTCCCGAGTGCTGGGATTAAAGGCATGTGCCAGACCCCTCTTTTTAAAAGTTTTTCAGCAGGAGCTTCCTTGCTGTGTGTATCTCCTGGCTACAGTGCAGGGCAAATTAAATCAGCCTCCTCTGGGTAAACTGACTAAATCTGAGATGGATAGCCTGCAGATAAAGTTTTAACCATTTTAACATGAAATATAAAACAACAGTCATTCATACAACAAAATGCAGACAGACATGAATTGACACGTGGTGCACCAAACACAGACAATACGGAGAAGGTAGAGAGGTTGATGTAACCAAATCTAAGAGTGTCTCCTGTAGGAGTCAGAGAGAAGGCTGGACATCTCCAGATTTCACTCTGTCCCTAGGAGAGTTCCGAAATACATTTTCCTTCTCTCTCTCTCCCTATTTTTTTTTTTTTTTTTGAATTTTACTATTTTTATTTTATTTTATATTTTTAAGCCCTACTCCTCTCGCCTGATGCAGTTCTTGACTGCGGACAAGTGCCTGTTTTCTTTTTCACTCCCATTTTCCACTGTCAACCCCTAGCTGATATCAGCGCTGGGCCAACGCTGACTCAGTCTAGCCTGTATCCCTTTGCACCTACTGCAACAGTTTCGAAAAGATGAAGTTTAAAGCCAGCGCTAGCATGAATACAGAGTGTTACTCACTGTGCCGGCTACATCTTCTTATTAATCTTTCTTGTAGAGCTCTACCAAGACAGTGTTCTCTCTGTTGATCCCCCCTCCCCCTACTCAGGTCACTGTTTGGACGCCACCTGTAGTTGCCTGTGGCCACACTAACTGGATTCCTGAGTGGGAGGCAGATTCCTGAGTGGGAGCTGTATGGGAGAAAATGGCAAGAGAAATGATGGAGGCCAAGACATAATTTTCTGTTCAAGGCCCCCAAAGTTTACTAAGAGTCTGTGCTTATAAAGAGGGAAGGCCCATCCCCCACCAATCCATTCTTGGTTCCTGTCATGAGCCTGTAGGCAATCTGCTGGATGCGGTCTCAGGAATATCTCAAGAGTCTCTCAGCAGGTAGCAGTGTCTTGGAGAAGAGCAGCGGCAGGTGACAGAAAAGTAGAGCCATGTAAGTTGGAAGGCTGCACTCCAGGTGGTCTCATGCTCAGTGGCAACAAGGTCAAAGTCAGCCTGCTTCAAGGCTCGGGGAGGGAACACCTACAGGCTCAGGGGTTCAGTCTATTATCATCGAAGTGTGAGCATGGCGGCATCCAGGCAGGCATGGTGCAGACAGAGCTAAGAGTTTTATATCTTCACCTGAAGGCTGCTAGCAGAATAGTCACTCCTAGGCAGCTAGGGCTCTGGTATTAATGTCCATACCCACATTTACACACCTACTGTAACAAGGCCATACCTCTTAATATTGCCATTCCCTGGCCCAGGCATATGCAAACTGTCACAGCCCAGATCACTAGGTCCCCACAAACCTCCAGAGTCCACCAGGAATCCAACTCCTAGGAAAAAGCAAAGCGTCTTTATTCAAGCTCGAGCTTCTACTCTCCATTCTCTAATGCAATGGATCAGTGTAGAAGGTCCTGAGCTGGTGAAACGTTGCCTTTTTATCACAGATACAGCAGGGTAGGGGCTTTCCAACTTATCAGTGATTGGTTAACATTTGAAAATTGTAGTGTGGAGCATATATAGGATAGCAATGATTTCAGTTTGTTATGAGCAATTGTGGTTAATTTGAATAATCTACTAAAAACATCTGTAATTAGGAGCTGAATGGTTGTTACTAAGAGTATAGTGGCAGTTGTTAGGAAATTTATGGCTGTTTCTAGGGTGTCTTAATTTCTAGATTATGCTGTGGCTTTTATAGTGCCTGAGTTCAGCCTGAGGACAAGCTTAACCTAAGATGGAGTCTAAATACAAAATGGAGTTTGTATATTAGGCTGGGCCCTTCATTCTCACTTTCACAAGTATCCAATCTTGGCACCTCAGCATCCGTGGTCTCAAGCTCTAAGGGCTTAGTTTGAATTCTAAGGACCATGAGTTATTTGAACAACACTGACTTGCTCTCTGACAAGATTGGTTAGTCTATTAAGAGTACACGGTATAAAAGTGAGTAACAGGAACAGTTTAATAAGAAGGTCATCTAAAGAGGATGTCAGAGTAGTCAACCACGAAGACCAATTAAACACTCTCATACCATTGCTGTGATAGCCCTTTCTCCAATTGTCTATACTGCAGTCTCTTTCTTCCTTTGACCATATTTTCTCTGACAACCCCCATTTGGTCTCCATCTATACAACGTTCTTCTCTTAGGGCCACACATACTCATCCTTGTTGTAGAAAGAGTACCTCCAAGCCCCTTCTATTTTATAACACTGTGTAATATAGAGAGGACAGAGAGTTTTCTAAGGCTGACATTGGCTTTTCTAGCTTCTGGATGTCCCTGTCAACTGCTTCCTAAAAGACGCACAGACATCTGTGCCTTGTAATGCTAAGGATGTGGCTCCTGTTCCTATTGCTCCTGTTATCCTGATGCCCAGGAATCATGGTGGTAATGGGTTCTTGATTAAGTTTCTTATGAGGGCCATGGGTAAGGTAGTTGAGAGCATCCTCTCTTGAATTGTAAGTCACCCTGGGAACCAATTGAACCAGAACACAAAAGTCAGAGGAAGTATTAAGTGCTTCCCTGTGGATACATGGAGTTAGGACAGTGGAACAGGCCCACCAGACATCTGGTGGGACTAAGAAGTATCCATTACTTTTATCCCAGGGAATGGTCTGGTTACAGAGGTGAGAGTATTCTCCTGGTATGTATTTCTTGGCCTACACATAGCCCTTGCCCTCTAACTGATTGTAAGTTGACCTGGCAAGGTGCGTCTGTTGCCATCTGTAATGGCTTGTTTCTGTAGGTTCAGGGACTGAAGCATTGAAAGCAATGCCATCATAGCAAGGGGCTTTTAACATCAATGCAGAGTCAATAATCAGGAGTGAGATCATTGACCTTGTATCCCGGTTCTCAAAGAGACCAATCTGCACAGGAGAGCATGCACAGGCGGAAGAAGCTACATAGCTTAGGGAACAGGGTCCCTTTGGGCCTTCATCTTCGGCCAGAGGGCATAGCTGAGACCCAGACCTCTGTGTGCTTTTCTCGCCAGAGGAGAGGTGGTCTCCAGGGAGAGTTCTGTCTGTGGGACCAGGTGAGAACACCATCTTGTATCCCCGGTTCCAAAGAGACCAGCCTGCACAGGAGAGTGCACAGGCGGGAGAAACAACACAGCTTCTGGGACAGGGTCCCTTTCTGGCCTTCATCTTCAGCCAGGAGGATGACCTGAGCTCCAGAACTCTGCACATTTGCCTGCAGATAGTACTCTGACAGCTGAGACTCGGGAGAGAGTTGGACTCCAGGAGTGCTGACAGAGGCTAACAGAATCACAGGAGAAAAAAGCTCTAGCCAGAGACAGCTATAACAACTAACACCAGAGATTACCAGATGGCGAAAGCAAACATAACGATCTTACTAACAGAAACCAAGAACACTGGGCATCATCAGAACCTAGCACTCCCACCACAGCAAGTCTTAGATACCTCAACATACCTGAAAAGCAAGATTTGGATTTAAAATCATATCTCATGATGCTGGTAGAGGATTTTAAGAAGGACACTAATAACTCACTTAAAGAAATACAGGAGAACATGGCTAAACAGGTAGAATGCCTTAAAGAGTAAGCACAAAAATCCCTTAAAGAATAACAGGAAAACACTGCTAAACAGGTAGAAGTTCTTAAAGAAGAAACATAAAAATCCCTTAAAGAATTACAGGAAAACACAAACAAACAGGTGATAGAATTGAACAAAACCAACCAAGATCTAAAAATAGAAGTAGAAACAATAAAGAAAACCCAAAGGGAGACAACTCTGGAGATAGAAACCCTAGCAAAGAAATCAGGAAACATAGATCTGGGTATCAGAAACAGAATTAAAGAGATGGAAGAGAGAATCTCAGATGCAAAAGATTCCATAGAGAACATGGGCACAACAATCAAAGAAAATGCAAAATGCAAAAAGATCCTAACTCAAAACATCCAGGAAATCCAGGACACAATGAGAA
>NW_018393870.1:98216-106886 GCF_900095145.1 Mus pahari | reverse complement strand
CATAAAACCAGAGACACTGAAACTTATAGAGGAGTAAGTGGGAAAAAGCCTCGAAGATATGGGCCCAGGGGGAAAATTCCTGATCATAACAGCAATGGGTTGTGCTATAAGGTTGAGAATTGATAAATGGGACCTCATAAAATTGCAAAGCTTCTGTAAGGCAAACAACACTGTCAATAAGACAAAACGGCCACCAACAGATTGGGAAAGGATCTTTACCAATCCTAAATCAGATAGGGGACTGATATCCTATATATATATAAAGAACTCAAGAAGATGGACTTCAGAAAAATCAAACAACCCTATTTTAAAAATGTGGTACAGAGCTAAACAAAGAATTCTCAACTGGGGAATACTGTATGGCTAAGAAGCACCTGAAAAAATGATCAAAATCCTTAATCATCAGGAAAATGCAAATCAAAAGAACCCTGAGATTCCACCTCACACCAGTCAGAATGGGTAAGATCAAAAATTCAGGTGACTGCAGATGCTGGTGAGGATGTGGAGAAAGACGAACACTCCTCCATTGCTGGTGGGATTGCAAGTTTGTACAATGACTCTGGAAATCAGTCTGGAGGTTCTTCAGAAAACTGACCATAGGACTACAGGAAGATCCAGCAATACCTCTCCTGGGCATATACCCAGAAGATGTCCTGACGCATGCTCCACTATGTTCATAGCAGCCTTATGTAAAATAGTCAGAAGGTGGAAAGAACCCAGATGTCCCTCAACAGAGGAATGGATACAGAAAATGTGGTACATTTACAAAATGGAGTACTACTCAGCAATTAAAAACAATGCATTTATGAAATTTGTAAGCAAATGGATGGATCTGGAGTATATCATCCTGAGTTGGGTAACCCAATCACAAAAGAACTCACATGATATGCACTCACTGATAAGTGGATATTAGCCTAGAATCTTTGAATACCCAAGATACAATTTGCAAAATACATGAAACCCAAGAAGGATGATCAACGAGTGGATTCTTTGTTCCCTCTTAGAATGGGGAACAAAATACCTATGGAAAGAGTTACAGAGACAAAGTTCGGAGCTGATACAGAAGAAAGGATCATCCAGAGACTGCCCCACCCGGGGACCCATCCCATAGAAAACCACCAAACCAAGACAGTATTGCATATGCCAGCAAGATTTTGCTGACAGGACCCTGATATTACTATCTCTTGTGAGGCTATGCCAGTGCCTGGCAAATACAGAAGTGGATGCTCACAGTCATCTATTGGATGGAACACAGGGCCTCTAAGGAAGAAGCTAGAGAAAGTACCCAAGGAGGTAAAGGGGTCTGCAACCCTATAGGAGGAATAACAATATGAACTAACCAGTACCCCCCAGAGCTCATGTATCTAGTTGTATATGTAGCAGAGGATGGTCTAGTTGGCCATGAATGGGAGGAGAGACTCTTGTCTTTTGAAGATCATATGCCCCAGTACAGGGGAATGCCAGGACCAGGCAGTGGGAGTGGGTGGGTTGGCGAGCAGGGCAAGGGAAGTGTATAGGGGACTTTGAGGGTAGCATTTGAAATGTAAATGAAGAAAATATCTAATAAAAAAGAAAAAATATTATTCGATTTGGTTAAAAAGAAAGAAGTGAGATGATTATGGGTAACATTCAGAATCTCATAGGTAACTTTTCATAGGTGAAGGGGACTAGGTCACTGCTAGTCTGAAAGTCCTGTGATTGGATCTCAGAGGGTGCAATCCTCTTGGGGATTAGGGTAGACCCTATGGTGACAGTGAGCTTTGAGGCATGTTCTTACTAGTCTGAAGGTCCTGTGTCTGGACCTCTGAGGGTGCAATCCTGTTGGGGATTAGGGTGACACCTAAGGTGACAGTGACCTTTGGAATGTGGGTTTGTGTGTGGCCAACACTGGGTTTGGCCTCAATGGTCTAGGAGGAACCATGGTTCTCTGACAAGACAGATGGAAAATAAATTCCCTGTTCCTGAACATAAGTTAAGGCGGGTCCTTAGCAACGAGGTTTTTTCTAGTTCCTATAACATAGCTGCCTCTCCTTATTGGGTGAATTTTATGAGGGTGGGAATAGTTTTTGTTTCGAATATTGCTGGTTGAAGAATGTTGGTACTAGGCCAAACCCATCCATAAGTGATCTTTGGGGAAGTTGTCCTGTTTAGTTACCTCAATAAAACCATCCTTGACTGGATTTGCCCACCTAATAGCCATACTCACGCAGTCCCATGATCCCCAATAGTAAGAGTGAGCCCCTCCACATTTTGCTCTCCAATTTTTGTTAAAGTTTGTATGTCCTGCACTGACATAAAAATAAAGTTCCTTTAGGTGGGGACTAGATCAGGTAACCACCATGAAGTCCTAGAAATAGAAGATGAGGTTGGGATATCAGGCACCTATGGGGCCACCCTATGTACCAGCTGAAGGATGTCACCCATAGAAGCATCATAGATAATCTAAGTTAGGTCATACGACTGGTGAGGGTTGTTAGAGCCGGCTATTTGTTAAAAGCAAGGCTAAGAGAAGTATAAACTTTGCAATTTGAGTTTCAAGGGATTGTTTTTGTCTTCGACAACCTGCCATCTGGGTGCAATGTCCTCAGGGTATGAAGGAGGAGGGTCTCTGAGGCAAGCTTGGGTGTGGTGAATCCAGGTGATGATTCTGTCTCCCTTAAGTTCAGTGATTGTAGTCAGCATAACTGTGTAAAGTCCTCTCCACAGGGCTAAAGACGGTTTCCGATGTTCATTCACAAGTGCCAAGTCACCTGTAGGCAATTATGAGGAGTAGGTAGAGGAGCCTCATAGCTGGCTCTCAGGTACGGCCAGAAGTCCTTCTGGGTATAAGCTAGGGCACTGAGGGAATCAAATATATGTCTAGCAGGCACTTCAGCTATTACATCTGATTTTAGCTTGGGAATCATGGGAGGGATGTCTCCTATACATGACCTCAAAAGAAGGTCAGTTCCAAAGTGTAGGGCATGTTCCTGACCCTATAGAGGGTGAAGGGGAGGAGAACCACCCGGTTCCTGCCCTCCTCCCATGGTTAATCTGGTAAGGGTCTCTTTTCAGAGACCCTTTCTTTTTTTTTATTTTTTTATTTTTTTATTTTTTTTATTTTTTTATTTTTTATTATTTTCTTTATTTACATTTCAAATGCTATCCCAAAAGTTTCCTATACCCCTCCCCCCACCTCTGCTCCCCTACCCNCCCACTCCCACTACTTGGCCCAGGCCTTGCCCTGTGCTGGGTCATATAAAGTTTACAAGACCAAGGGGCCTCTCTTCCCAATGATGGCTGATTAGGCCATCTTCTGCTATATATGCAGCTAGAGACACGAGCTCAGGGGGTACTGGTTAGTTCATATTGTTGTTCCACCTACAGGGTTGCAGCCCCTTCAGGTCCTTGGGTACTTTCTCTAGCTCCTCCATTGGGGACCCTGTGTTCCATCCAATAGCTCTGCTTGTGGACGTTGTACATCGTGGTGCGGAGCCTAGTGCGCACCACGATGTACAACGTCCACAAGCAGGAAGCTTGGCAATTTTATGAGGTCCCATTTGTCAATTCTTGATTTTACAGCACAAGCCATTGGTGTTCTGTTGAGGAATTTTTTTCCCTGTGCCCATATCTTCGAGGTTTTTCTCCACTTTCTCCTCTATCATTTTCAGTGTCTCTGGTTTTATGTGGAGGTCTTTGATCCACTTAGACTTGAGCTTTGTACAAGGAGATAAGAATGGATCGATTCTCATTCTTCTACATGATAGCCGCCAGTTGTGCCAGCACCATTTGTTGAAAATGCTGTCTTTTTTCCACTGGATGGTTTTAGCTCCCTTGTCAAAAATCAAGTGACCATAGGTGTGTGGATTCATTTCTGGATCTTCAATTCTATTCCATTGATCTACTTGTCTGTCACTGTACCAGTACCATGCAGTTTTTATCACAATTGCTCTGTAGTATAGCTTAAGGTCAGAGACCCTTTCAATTCATCCTTTTTACCTGTTTTGAACTTTGGGGCCTATAAACACAATGTAATTTCCAGTCCACCCCCAATGGTCTTGGCTGTTCCCTGTGTTACTTGAGTTGTGAGTGATGCAGTAAAACCCCTCTATACTTTTATCCCAGGCAGGTACAAGTACGTGCTTTTATCCACCTTCCCAAGTGTTTTCAATTCATAAAAGAATGACACACACACACACACACACACACACACACACATGTAGGCTTATTTTTAATATGCCTTAGCTAGCTCAGTGGCTGGTCCCTACCTAAACCTCCACACGGCTAATACTCTCCCTCTGATATTCCTGAGTTAATTCACTCTAAATCTATATTTTACCTTTGCTGCTGGTTCCTTCTGGGCAGCCTTCCCATGGGGCCTCTTGCCTGTGAACCTACATTCCAGCTGTCTTACCCTCCTGCTCCTTCACTGCATGGTTCATCCTACACCCCTCTCATGGCATCCCCTCCCCATCCCCTCCCCATTGCCCAACCCTTGGCTGTTGGCAACTCTATTTCCTAATCAGAGCCAACTGGGGTCAGGCTTCCTTCAGCCTATGTGTGGGACACTGCAAACAGGTTTTTGGTTATCATAATTAGCCTGAATACACAGGCCACTAAAAGTGAAGACAGGTCCGTTGTCAGAGTGCAACCCAGCTGACGTACCATACCTAGGAAGGATATCTTCCAACATCTTCTTGACCACTGTTTGTGCCATTTCATGTGTGCCAGGGAAGACCTCAGTCCATCCTGAAAAAGTATCTACAGGGACTAATGTTGGCCTGGATCCATATTGTCCTGGTTTTACCTCAGTGAGGTCCNTTTCCCAATGAACTCCTGGTTTGTTGCCTCTCTGTCAGGAGGCTTTTTCTTCGGACTTGTTGTCAGCGTTGGGAAGCTTGCTGGTGAGGCATTGCTTCAGAACTTTGGGGCCTATAAGTGCGATGTAATTGAAGGCAATTTATCCCACTAAAGATTTTAGATGAATTATCTTCAAGTCTGCATGATAAAAGAGGGCCTCCATTTTCCTCACACCCAGGTCAGGTGGATGGGTGTGAGCAGGTTCTGAGCAAGTTGACAGGATTGACTTACAGTCCCCTGTCACCCGCCAGTCTCATGAGTTGTAGCCATTGGTATCTGAGTTTTTCTGTGCTTTATGCATTCTTGAGTATAATATGGATTCTCTTGTAGGGCCCAGAATCTGGCAGCCAAAGGGCCGGAGGGCTGGTGTGGGACTAAGAGTGGCCTTTGAGACCAAGTCTACCCTCTGATTGCCCTTGGCTTGGCCACCACTGCCCTCTGGTGGCTGGGGAAGTGAATGATTGCTAGCTTTTGAGCAGAAAGGAGTCTCAGATTTCTTGCTTGTTGTTAATCCTCTTTCCCTCAGTCATAAGCAGCCCCCTCTCCTGACACATGGCCCCATGGATATTCCCAGTGGCAAAGGCTTATCTGTATTAGTATAAATATTGACTCGTTTGACCAGGTTGAGGGCATTTTTAGGGCAATTAGCTCTGCTCTCTGGGCCAAAATACTGTCAGATTCGGCTAAGCCCAACACAGTTCCAGAATTGGACACCACTACTTCCCCCACATACCTCTGTCTTGTATATACTTGCTCATCTGTGTACCAAGTGACGTCAGTGTCCAGTATTGGATGGCCAGAAAAGTCATTTCTGGGCCTGTGTACCTGGCCCAGGACCCCAACACTGTCATGGAGAGGTCCCCTGAGATCCAGGTCTGGAAGTGAGGGGGCTGAGTTTAGGGCTGTACTTGGCAGGAAGCAGATTTGTGGGGGTGCTGAGCTGTAAATTCTAGTAATGAGTCAAGCAAGTGTTGCTTAGTCATTGTTCTGGGGGTTGTTTAAGGATCCCTTTGATGGCATGAGGTGATGATATATAGTTCTATTGCCAGTGTTAATTTGTCGATATCTTTGACTTGCAGATCAGTGGCCCAGAGGGTACACAAGCATGGCAGCCATTCTGACACTACTGGGTCTAGTGTCTTTGACAGGTAGTCACAGGGCTATTTCATGGGCCTAGCACCAGGCCTAAGATTCATTTGGCTATGCCTTTGCTCTGATCCACACAGAGGTGAAAAGGCTTAGCCACATCAGACAGCCCAAGGGCAGGAGCCATCAATAAAGACTGTTTAAGTCCTTTGAAAGAGTCCTCCCGAGCTTCAGTCCATTTGGAAGTCTCTTTGGTGATTTTATCTTCCATAAACGGCACAACCTTGTTGACCTGAGGAACAAGCAGACCTCCCGCCTTGATATCACAGTAGGGATTCTCAGAAGAGTCTCTTTTCTGACCTCCGACAGCCATCATTGACTCCCCTTCAGAATGTAGCTGAAGTACGTTACCTTCTGTTGACATAGTTGATACTTTTTGGCTGATGATTGTTACCCCAGAACATCTAGAGTCACCAGTAAGTCTTTGCTTTGCTGGCATTCTTCCAGGACCTCTGGTTGCCACTAGGGGGTCATCTACACGTTGCAGGAGGGTGGTCTTGGGGTGTGGCCATGGTCCTCATGTAGGGCCTCATCGATAATGGTGGACGGATTCTTGAATCCCTGGGGTAGCCAGGTCAAATAAGTTGTCCATTGAATCATTTGTCAAGACCATGCCATTCAAAGGCAAATAGCATCTGGCTTTTAGGTCCTGGGGTTAGGCTGAAGAAAGCATCTTTAAAGATCTAATATGGTCTACCAGGTTTTGGACAGCTCTAATGAACTCAAGAGAATGTATGTATTAGGCACCAGTGGGGTAGATGTCCAGAACTCCCTTATTGACTTCTTGAAGGTCCTGCAGGAGCTTATAATCATTGGAGTTAGGTATTTTAATTGGCAGGAGCAGAGTGTTCCATGGAGAATGGTAGGGTGTAAGAATCCCCAAATCTCTAAGTCAGGGAACGATCCCCTTCTTGGCTTTCAGTGTCGTCGCATATCTTTTAACCTGAGCTGGGATAGACCCTGGTTTTAGTTCTATCGAAATAGGGTCTTGATGAGCTGCCTGTCCCATTCCCTGAATAATTGCCCAGGCTGAGGTGGACCATGACAGCCATGTGGAGATTCCTTCTCCGGTGGGCTTCATTTTTGTGTGTGCAGTCTATATTCATCTTCTAAAGGTAAAGTGAGGCCTGTATTGGCTCCCAATCTTGACATGTGATGGAGTTTTCCTTGGGATCGAATGAGATGTGGGTCCTGATTGCGTTAGCAGGTGTCTTCCTAATTGGAGGTAGGGGCTTTCAGGCATGACTAGGAAGATGTGGGATACCCATCCCATCCCGAGGGCCACTATTCTTTGGTTAGTCCATGTATCTTGATTGTTGCCTGTGGCCCCCTATAACTATGACTTGTTTGATGGTTTTCCTTGAGTCTCTGTGAGGACCAAATGTTAGGCTATTGTGTCTACTAGAAACTTGATGGGCTTTCCCTCCACTCTTACAGTTACTCTAGGTTTGGGAAGTGGCCAGTGCTGGTAGATGGAAGGAGATGAAAGAAGGAAATCCACATCCTGAAAAAAAGGTGGAGGTGGCAGTTGGGTTAGGTTTCTCTGCCTTGTCTTCTTAACCACTAGGATGTGTTTTAGTCAGGTGGGTAGGTTGTATTTGGGATCTTTCCAGGTGGTAATGTAGGGGACTTGGTCTGTGTGTCTGGTCAGACTATAGATGACATCCTTGACTTCCTGTAAAATGTCCCTTCAGGTGGCCAGCCACCATGGAAACCTGGCCACTACCACCTGCCAATAATTATTAGTCTGTCCATCCTACCATCTGTTCTAAAGTTTTTAAACTTATCCAGGAAAAGCACTGGGGGGAGGGAGACATCTGGGTCTGTTCAATCCTTCTAACCTTTAACACAAGAAAATAATCCAGACATGATTTAAACAAACCGCCAAAGAACACACAAATATGAATGCCGATTGGTATACAGTAGCAAAAGCCAAAGTGAGATGATGACAAAGTGGGCAGGACCTGAAATGTCTCTCTAAAGAAATTAGAGGATCTAATCCCTTGCTGGTAGATCTGGTAGTTCTCTTGGCACTGGTGACTCTTGGGGTCTAGTGAAACTGCTGCAGTCTTCTGTGTCAGTGCTAAATCACAGGTTTACAAATTTACTAGAGTTAAAACAGGCAGACACTCAGACAATTATCCAGAGAATACTTAAAAATCAATCTCTGACTTTAAAGGTTTGGGATCCTGGTGGAGGGGCGAGGGGGTCCCAAAAGAGCCCCAAAATATTATGCCCAGATTGCAAGGTTCTCATAGACCACCATGCTCAAGCAGGAATTCCACTCATATGCCAAAGCAAAGAGACTTTATTCAAACTCGAGCTTTTACCCTCCAACCTCTCCAATGCAGTGGTTGGGTGTGGAATGTCCGAAGCTTGTGAAGCCTTGCCTTTTTATCACAGTAACAGCAGGGTAGGTGCTTTCCAATTTAACAGTTACTTGATTGGTTAACATTTTAAAATTGTAGCTGGGAGCATTTCTATGGACTAGCAATGATTTCAGCTTATTATGAATAATTGTGGTTAACTTGAGTAATCTTTTTCTTTTTCTTTTTTTTTCAAATTCTTTTTTTATTATCATTATTTTCTTTATTAACATTTCAAATGCTATCCCAAAAGTTTCCTAAACCCCTCCCCCACCTCTGCTCCCCTACCCACCCACTCCCACTACATGGCCCAGGCCTT
>NW_018393870.1:78659-96174 GCF_900095145.1 Mus pahari | reverse complement strand
GTCTTCTTTGAAAGCCTGATAGAATTCTGCACTAAACCCATCTGGTCCTGGGCTTTTTTTAGTTGGGAGACTACTAATGACAGCTTCTATTTCCTTAGGTGATATAGGACTGTTTAGGTGATTAATCTGATCCTGATTTAACTTTGGTACCTGGTATCTGTCTAGGAATTTGTCCATTTCCTCCAGGTTTTCCAGAGTAATCTTTTTCAAAACATCTGGAATATTAGCTACTTTCCTCTTTGGAGCTGATTGGCTGTTATTAAGGGTGGGGTGGCTGTTTTTAGGAAAGTTATGGCTGTTGATAGTGGTGTCTTGGTTTCTGGAATAAGCTGTGTTTTATTCCAGTAACTGAGCTCAGCTGGTGGACAAGCGTAACATAAGATGGAGACTAAATACAAAATGCAGTTTGTAATGTTAGACTGGGCCCTTCAGATCTCTGTTCGTTCCTTTCTCCATCATCATCCTCATCACTGAGCTCTATCTTCTTGGTGGAACCTGATGTCATCTTTAGGGACAAATCTCCTTTCCAATGCAGTGGAGAGTTTCCCCCACTCTGCTCTGCTCCATCTTCCTCCAAGGACAAGTAGCCTGAAGCTGCCACTGTTGCTCTAGATGGACGCCTTCATGGTTCACTGCTTCAGCCGCATGCAGTCCTTCCATTGACCCAGCTCCTAAATCCAGTTTTTGCTAGAGAAAATTTGTGCTCGTTTTATCATATGCACTTTAGTCTGAGGGCCTTGTTGGCCTTTTGTTCACAGCCAAAGTGAGGGTTCCGGGGCTGCAGAATGTTCGTTTTTGTGTCCATCAAACTTTGTAATGCAGTGAGAAAGAACCTCAGGCAATCGAAAGGATAGACTTCAAAGGTTTAGATGTAGGAGTTGGAAGAAAATGTGAAGGATTTTAAATGGTAGAGTAGGCAGTGGGGAGAAGCAGAGTGATAAGTGGTTGAGCCCCTTCTCTTTCTGTCAATCTCCCCTGTCCCTTCACCTCTCCCTCTCTCCATGCCTCCCCAAGCCTCCAACCTTTCATAAGGATAGTCTTGGTTTCATAGGTGGATACTGTCTCTGAGTCACTTGCTCCCTGCCCCTGACCTCACTGCATGTTTTCTTCACAGAGGTTGCTTCTCTTTGCTACACCTTCAAGGTTGGCAGGTCAGAGTTTGGAAAACAGAGTAATGAAGTTCAAGGCCTACTCAACCGACAGCTTCTTTTTATCTACAAGGATAACAAGTGTCATGCCATTGGTGCTCATGGGAACATCACGAATGTTACAAAGATCTGTGAAAAAGAGGTTGACACTCTGAAAGATGGAGTGGATATTTTCAAAGGTCTGCTGTTTCTCATATTGGAGAATAACATAATCAGAAGTAAGTTTCAAATGGCCCAATAGAGCTGGAGATATAACTCATAAGTAGAGTGTTTGGCAGCATACATGAGGTTTTAGACTAAATCCCCCTGCTACAAAATAAGTAAAATATATATCAGACATTCCCCCATAGGAAAGAACAGGGTGACAGATTATGGACATTCACTGTTTTTGTGGAAGAAAAAAAAATCACTGTTAGTCCTATCTAAGACATCTAGCAGCAAGGGCAAAATGTAGAGGGTAAAGCAACGTCACTGGATGGGAAGGGATGGTCAGTAGGCAGACAGGATTCACCAAGGCCAGAAACTAATCTCTTTCCAATGGGCACAGCGCCCCTCACTCTGCAGGCTGAGATGTGTTGCCAGTATGAAGGAGACAAACGTTTCAGGGGATTCTATGTTGTTAGCCTCAATGGAAAGACCATGATCCATGTCGACACAAACACTGGCAACTGGACTCAGTTGGATCCTAGATTCGAGAAGATTATAGAAATGTGGAAGAAAGACGGGGTTAGAGCTGCCTTCTTAGAGAAGACTACACAGGGCGACTGCAAGACCTGGCTTGATGAGCTCAAGTTGCACTGGAAAGACCATCCAGAGCCTGCAGGTAACTGGGAAGATGGGGTGAAAAGCTCTCTGCTGGTCTAGGGGTGCTGAGAGTGGACCTGGAAGGAGTAACAAGGAAAATGTGTGCCATGAAAATCAAAATACATGTATGTAGGCATGACAATCTCAGTGAACAAATGTACTGTATTTAGAAATATCTTGCTTACATGTAGAGACTCACAGCAGATATTATATGCTGAACATTCAACCCTAAATGGGATGTCTTCAATATATCTCTCTCCCAGAGGTCAGGGAATGGTGTGGAAGAGGAGGCACACAGCATGTCAGAGCCAGAGGGGATTGAGGACACCAAGGAGAAAGGGCCCCATAAATCAACATGATACACACATATATGAACTCACAGGAACTCGAGCAGCATTCACAGGGAGTGCATGGGTCTGCACCATGTCCTCTGTGCTTATATTATGGCTTCCAGTTTAATGATTTTATGAGTTTCCTGAACAAAGGAACACATTTGTCTCTGATTCTTGCTTGTGCCCACTTTGGGCAGTTTCCTTTGTGTTGGTCTATATTGTTTGATTTTAATGTGATAGTTTTTGTCTTTTCTTCTTTCATTTTTAAAAAAAAAAAATGAATAAATGAATGAGTGTGAACCTAGCCACTAAGGTGAAAGTTCACAACACACTGTCATTTATACCCACTGAGAGAAGGAAAATCTTTGATGAATAACTCTGGGAATGTCAAATACTCCAAGGATGATCACATGATCAATAATTGACCAATGAATAAGCAGTGACACAGGTTTGTTTGTTTTTTTGTTTGGTTGGTTGGTTGGTTTGGTTTGGAATGTATATCTGTGTGCGTGTTTGCTTTTATTTTGTTGCAATTGGTAGTTTCTTTAATTTTTTTTTCTTTTTGATGTTATATTTTGTTTTCTAGATTTTGGGCATTTCTAGACATATTTGAGCTTTGCTTTGATTTTTTGAGAAATAACTTAAAGTTATTTAGTTGTCATATTGGTAGAGAGAAGGGAAGAGAGGACCTGGGTGAACTTGGAGGAGAAGAATATGATCAAAATATATTTAAATTAAAAATAGTTTAAAATAATGAGAAAATATTTTAAAATCTACTTAGAAGTGGTAATTACAAATTCAAAGACTATCGTGTATTATATTTAATGCTTGAGAAAAAGGAGGTCTCCTTTCCTTCCATATTCCCAGGAGCACTGTCCGAATGCTCTACTCCTGAGCTAAAGTCTCTTCTCAGGAACCAGCATGTACCAATAGCTATTGGGTCTTCGATAGGCTTGTGAAATAGAGACAAACCAACACATTTCCAATAAAGTTGTGAGTGTCAAAGATGATACATTTAAAATATATATATTGTAATTTTGTGAATTTATCTATTTTCTTCTTCCCAGAGAAGGTAGGTTTCAGACTCCTCTTCATTTTTTTTTTTTGGTCTTTAATTAGTAAAGTCCAGCCACATCTGGTTTGGGTAACCATCTATTAATTTGCATTTAAGATCTTCATGTTCTGTCTGCCATGGACCCTTTATGCAGACAGACCCCGGGCTGTTGCTTCCTTCCTTACTCCTTAGTGAACCTCTGTCCTTGATGTTACTGCTCCTGACAGTCTATCCTGATGGATTTTTCTGTACCTTATTTTCTGGGATTCAGGAATACAGTCTCCTAACTCCACCCCTAGCCGTGAGCCGTCAGCACCCCTGAGCTTCCACCAATGCTGGTGTCCTTCTCCCTGGTCATTCTCACTATGCTTCTCGACATGGCAGCTCCTGCATCCCACAGAGCAGCATGGACTCTGCACATTTCCAAGAATGCTTTGCTGTTCCATACACTTGGGTACATGAATATCTCTGATGTTTAATCAGCACTCTTCAACTACTAGACTTATTAACCGTCTTAGGTTTTCTCTGTCTTGTACTGAGGTCCATCCTCTGACCAATTCCAGGAAGATATTCCCAGAAGTCTGCTTTAGGTGCAAGGGATCTGGCATTGTGTTGATCTAAGTTCATTCTGTTGCTGTGATAAAGCACTCTGGCCAAAACCACTTAAGGGGAAATAGGATGTCTTGCTCTGTGTTCTGTTGCTTTAAAGAGACTCCATGACTATGGCATGTCTGATAAAAGACAGCATTTAATTGAGGCTTGCATATGGTTTTAGAGATTTAGGCAATTATAGTCATGGTTGGGATCATTGTGGTACACAGGCAGATATGGTAGCTGACAATTCTACATCCAGTTCCAAAGGCAGTAAGAAGTAACGGGCTCTGGGCTAGAAATCGACTTTTTGAAAACTCAAAGCTCTTCTCCAGATACATGTCCTCCAATAAGGCCACACAACCAATCCTCGTCTCATAGTGCCACTCTCTAAAAATCAAGGATTCAAATATTTGAGTCTAGGAGCCATCCTTATTCAAACCACTGCCTTCCACTACCTCGCCCCCATAGGCTGGTAACCATATTATAATATAGAAGTGCATTCAGTCCAACTTCAATAGTTCTACAGTCTATCACAGACTCTATCCTTTTTAAAAGGTCAAAGTCTCTTTTAAGACTCAATGCAAGCTCTTCACAGTAACACCCTGTAAGGTTCAAGTGGAAACGCAGATCCCAAACTTCCAACATCCAACGTCAGAGAACATGCATTCCCATTCCAAAAGGGAGAAAAGAGAGCATAGCGGGGAAACACTCGGTCACAGCGAGACGGATGACCAGCAGGTCAAACTTCAGACCCTGCATCTCCATGTCTGATATCAAAATGCTCTTAAGAACACCAATCCTATCAGCCTTGTTTGCCTGTCATAGACTTCTGTCCCTTGTGCTGGATCTCCACTTGTTGGCAGATCTCCTTGGCAGCTATGCCATGACCCTAGCATCTCCAAAATCCTGGGGTCTCTAAGATAATCCAGGCTTCCTCTTCAGTTTCACACAAGGGCCTCTTTTGGCCTCCATGCAGGGGCCTCCCTGACACACGATGGCCTCAGCAGCTTTACTTAGCTGAGAAGCGAGATTCCATACCCCCTTTGTGTATCCTTGACTCTAAAGACAGAACCACATGGCCAAAGCTGTTAAAGTGTTCTGCTTGCTTAGGCTGGAACATGGCCTCTCATTCAAGTACACTTTCATTGGCTTTCTATATTTGATACTTTCCATCATTAGTTAGCCATCTTTTGAAGTGTTTTTTGACAATGTAGAAGTTTAGCTGAGTGGACGCCTTCCCTGAGGCAACAACTCCTTTTATTCCTTTTAGAATCAGGCTTTTCTTTACATTTTTTACCTCACTGAGCACTGGACTTTCTTATTACACTTCCTGGTGCTCCTTTCCTCCTCAAACTGTACATTTTTTTCTTTTTTACTTTTCCTGGTCAGCTGGCTCCTTTTCATTATAGAGCTGTATTGGAGTGACCACTAACAACCACGTGACCCAGTCAATACTAAGATGTCTTCACATCTCTGTCAAAGCCATTGATGCAAAACTCTTCCCTTTAGCTGGAAGGAGATTGTTTTATTATTATTTTTGAAGTGGGGCAATTGGAAAACACATTCTTTTCTTCTGAATCCAATTATACCAGGCTATCCTAATTATTATTGCTCTAGGTATTCTTGTGTTCAATGCTCCTAGTATTCAAAATTGAATAGTCTGCCTTCTGCTCACAAGCAACATAGCCTGTCACAGCAATACTGGACTCTCTGGTCCTAACTTGTATTCAAATAGGTCAGTGTCCTATTTGAGTAGCATGGTGGCACACAGGTAGATGTGGTAACTAAGAGTTCTACATCCCAATTTAAAGGCAGTAAGTAGAGAAACTTGAGGGTTGGAATGGGTTTGATGAACTTCAAAGGCCACCTGCTGTGACATACTGCCCCCAATATGGCTACAGCAGGGTCTGGTAAAAATAGTCCTCACAATGGAGTTCCTTGGTTTACCTAGAGAGAGAATTTGCTTATGGAAGTGTGCTTTTTGCTTTATCCATATTTTCTTCTGATCTTTTTAAAGGATCTGCCAGTACCGTTGTGATTATTCTATGCGTATCAGCACTAATTGCTCTTATTGGATTGATCATCTTAGGAGTCTATTGTTATCTATCAAGACACCCACGTGCAAAAAAGGTAGGAAACAGGCTGGGTTCTCATTCTTGGTAATACGAGGTCGATGTGGACATAGGAGCCTATTGCTCTCATCCAAGCCCCTGTCCATCACAGTGCCTGTCTGTCCACTAGAATGATGCTCCTTGCTAGTCTTGAGCACCGTCTTCACATCAGTGTTAGAGATGAGGATTGTTTGGCACAGGCAGCTGGCAGAGTCAGCCTAAGTCTACAGTCAGAGAAGCAGGATGAAACAGGAAAATCCTCCTGAGGTAATGGAGAATTCAGTGGACCAATGATCCAAATAAATCAAGAAAAATGCAGATGAGCCAATCTCACCTCATAAACAATAAAACCTTCCCTGAAGACTGTGATTAAAATCAACTTGCTTTCCGGGGATGACATAATTCAGCACAATAATTCTTATACCCAGGATCAAGTCTGTACATTAGTAGCTCCCAACTTAGGACAGCCCTTAATCCAAAATGATCAGAATGATCAGATGACTCAAGGAGTGGGCAGTGATGGACTGAACTGGAAACGCAGTACTGAGGAGGCTGAGGCAGAATTAGCAAGTTCAAGGTCAGCCTGGATAGGGCAGTGGTGATTCATGCCTTTAATCCTAGCATTTGGGAAGCAAAGGGAGGCAGGTGTCTGTGTTCAAGGCCAGTCTGGCCTCTAGAGTTCCAGGACAGCCAGGGCTACACAGAGAAACCCTGTCTCAAAAGACAAGGTCAGTCTGGGTTGCATAGACATATCTTCTCAAAAGAACAAACAAAGCAAGCAACAAAGAGTCCATTCATTCAACTTGGTCACTCTACTTCACCACAATTCAGTACTTGTGGAACTATGATTCAATGTCTCTGTCCTCTGAAGTTGAAGTCACCTGTGTTTATGCAGGTAAAGTGGTCTGAGAGCCACTGCTGTCATTGATGTGTTTTGCCAAATACAGTCTAGAGTCAAAATACAGAATTGTGATGAAGACGCCATTGTTCTACTTTAACATGATCTAAAATTTCCCTATAAGCATAGACTGATGAAAGGTTTCCATCTAATGTTAGGCGACATGTGTTTAAGTCAATATAATTATTTTGGAATAACTTTTATTGCATAAAACCCTTTAAATCTACCTGGATATTTGGTCAGACCTTCACTTGTAGTATGTAGATAGCTGAGGCAGGAGGATTGCCATAACAGTTCAAGCCTGTTGTGGATAATATACTCAGCTCAAGGCCAGCTTGGGAGCTAAGGAGAAGCCTTGTCCCCATAAACCTAAAAGTGAAGGCTGAAAGGCCAGTAAAGACAGAAACACAGGTGGACTTTTCTAGCCTTTCATATTTACTGACTTTTAAAAATTTTTAATTCACAATATTGCGTCGCTTACTTAAAACTCTAGAAACATCTGAAGTCTTATCATACTAGAGCTTACAGTGGCAGAAGGATCTAGAATGAAGAATGACAGAGAAAAGGATTGTGCAACCTAGTTCTGTGTTCTGCTGTGTGGGGGAGTGTCTGAGAAATGAAGGAGAGTGGGGTCTGCAGGTGCATGCCCAGGAGCACACTGTAACCCACACCCCTTTTTGTTCTTCTGCTCTCCAGAATGATCTGCAGTCATCACCAACACTTCTGTTGGATGACTCTTTGACAGTGTCTGAGATGAGTTCAGTAAAGGAAGAAGATGAATTTCTGACAGCATCTCAGAATTCTGTGCTGTTGACTTCGGACCAGACTGGTGGGAACCCATGAGACTGATGGCCGACAGAGCCTCACGCACCAGGGCATCAAACTGCACTAGGCTGCTGCCATCAGGGGCTTCCTCTTGCTCTGTTCCTTTCCTTTCTCATTCTTTCATGATAGCGCTGTGGAGATCAAGCAGGGCATGGCTCTAAGTTACTTCTCACTATGCAAAAACAATGATTTGCCCTGAGTGACTCCATTTTATAAGCAGTACTTGGCTCCTTTCTAAGTGCAATGCAGGCATTGGAGGATATGACACCTCACTTTAAACATAGACACATGTCAGGCAAGTACCATCCATGATGCAGGTGTTGTTAATCAACTTAATCTCCAGGGTAAAAATATGCCTCCCATGCACGTATCAAAACATGTTTGAAGTCATGAACACATACATGTGCATCTCAACTTATATCAGAGAACTACGTCTGAGACTTTATCTCACCCTCGCCTGGCCCCTAAAGAGGCCACCTAACCCTGCAATGATTAGGTTGTTACAAACTTGCCATCTGTCCTTTGTGTGTCAAGGAACCTGCAGGCAGAGGACTCCTGGCCATCTTAAGGCTTCAGCTCCATCCACACTGCTAATGCCTCCTGCTTGGATCACTGTCTGACAGTTCATCTGCTGCTCCATGCTAATGTGGGTCTGCATCTCACCTGCTGGGTTCTGGGATCCTGCACCTCACCTCTGCAGTTCACTCAGTCCTGAGGCCTGGTGCAACCCTGCAGTCCTGCAGCCCTGCAGCTCTCCACTGGCTGCCTTCCCAGCTCCTCTAACCATATGCATTGAGTCTGTCTGTGTGTCTAGGGTCCCTCTGTCTGTGCCTCCGGTCTGGTAGCTGTGAACTCTACTGACAACTCATTTAGTGTTTTGCAGCCATTCTGTGAGCTAAGTACATATGATAACTGTGTGGTGTACAATGTGTGATCTGAGAGTTTATATTAGTAATGAAGACTGGAGAAAGAGAGCCCAGGTTGGCCAGGAACAGTTGTCAAAGTTAAACAGGACTATTTGGTAACTATAACCAGTTACTTGGATGGAGCTGGTAAATTAAGACACATATGTGAGCACCTTTTTTCCTGGCATAGCTCACTGATTCAAGATTTCACTCACAATATTGTAACCTTCTAGTGAGTAAATAGTCCATTGGCAAAGAACTTGGAAATACTCAATTTTTTTTTCAAATAAATGAAATATCTGGTGGCAGGAAGAAAATTCAGCATCGCTACCAAACCCTGGCCAACAGAGTCGAAGCTCGCTCCACTGACCCAATGCCTGGCTCACACCGCAGTGTAACCTCACACTGTGCAGGGTGATATCTGAGCAAGGTGTTAGGAACAGGGGAGCCTTCCGTTGGCACCTGACAGGGAGTGGGTTATCAAAAATAAACAATAAAGCAGAAAAGAAGTTAGGAGACCTCAGATCACACATCTATGATTATTCATGTATAAGACGCATATAAAACTATGCTATCCTATGGATTTGTACCTTACAAAAGAAAACTAAGAGAAATGTTAAACTGAGTAAGGAAGATGAGTTATGTACTAAGGAAAAGACGATTTCTCAAATGGTGCTTCCCGTAGGGATCCACCGTAACTACCGAGTCTGTGTTAGGAACAGGTGACAGTAACACTCCTTGACTAGTTTGTGCTGTCATGCCAGGAACTACCAGGCACATGCTTATACCTAAGCATAGAAATGTCACATTCAGTGACCCATAATGATATAAATCTTTTAGTGAGGAACAAGGAACAAAGAGACAGCTCAGTCCCATACTGTTTGCCCTTCACAAGCATGAGGACCTGAGTTCCCGCATCAGAGCCCACACACACTGTGGTGGCACATGCTTGTCATCCCAGTGCAGGGGACAGCAAGGGAGAAGTGCGTCTCTGGGGCTTCCTCCTCAGTCAGAATAGATGAATTGGTGAGTTCCAGTACAGACTGCTTCGAAAAACAGTGTGCATGGCATTCTGAGGAGTGGCATAAAAAGGCAATGTGTAGTCTCCATACGTATGAGTATGTGAACAAGGTTATGCACATGTGTATATATACACATGCGAAAAAGATAAACACCATGGACCCAAACACAGCTAATGAGTTCCCAAGAGACAATATTCCTTACGGCGATATGGGAGCTTTTAATATGAGTTACGAGATATTATTTAGCCTTCTCTCTGGCCATTTTTATGTTCATCTTTGGATAAGAGAGGAACAACTCGTGTCTTCTTAGAAAATGTTTCGTAGAACCATTTTTCAATCACTGGCGTTGAGGTGCGAGGAGATATATTGAGAAACTAAGTCAGACTCCAAGCATTAGACTCCAGTTATTTTAAGAGAATATTTTCATCGACATTTGGTCTGTTGGTATTGTGTTGTAATGTTAATTCTGTACTGGAAGGTTTAAGAATGTGAGTGACTTCTCACATTTATACTCTTTTGTTGTGCAAACTTTGTACCTCTGACATCACTCCGAGTTCAAATGGTCCTCGGTGCTCTCAGATACTTGTTGGTGTCGATGGTAGTGATGGATAGCCCTGCCACAATGCTATCTCCATCTTAGTGGCTTCTAATCTAGAAGATAGAAATCTTTCTGAAAGATAATTTGAGACAAACCAAAGACACCGCAGATTTAAAATGAGAAATAGGTTGTGAGCAGGAATAAAGAATATTCAAGCACAGTGGTTAAAGTGGGAAACTTTAACCCCTGAGGAGGTTTGACGACGGGAAGGAAGTGTGACAATAGTGACTGAGGACTAAGAGAAATGACAGAAATGCAGAAGTAAGGGGTTCACAATGTGAGGTAACGACCTCAGATTTTGGTTTGCCATTAGAGTCTCAGGGTGTGTGATATATAATGCACCAGACTTTTACTGAAAGAATGAACATAAGTCCCTCCATGTCTCCCAGGACTAGCTCTTCAATCCTTTTTAGGTTGAGTGCTATTAACTTTCCTCAGATGAACCCACAGTGGCCAGCCTTGTAATGACTATAGTTGGAGGGATGAACAGGACCTGACAGGAGCTGAGACATCTCCCATGGTCTGGCGTCCTGATGAAGAAATTAAAGATAAACTTAATGTGCTGGTTTAATAACTGGGGGTTATCCTGAAAAGGTGGAGATAAAGTTTCATCTGTATTTATGGCAGTATTGAGGGAAAGCCTTGAGCGTCTCCTTCATTCATATACTGAGACATAAGACTCTGTGAATCTCATAAGAGGTCGGTGTGGAGGAAAAGACTCCTCTACAGGCTTCAAACAGGTTGATAGATGTGGAGTTGAGACTAATAAGATCATAAATGAGGATTAATTGCTTCAAAGGGTTGATGACATAGAGTAAGGAATAATCAGGAACATAAAGTTGCTTTATTAGAATGTAGAGGACTTTAACAACTTAATTTCCCAAGCTGAACTGGGTCCTGATGAGAATCCTGGTTGCGACTGATAGATTTTTAATTTCCTATTATTTGTAGCTATATTTTTGGGTGGGTATTTAAGACTATGTGGCGGGCCACCAGCTTCCTTGTGTTGTTGGCAGTTGTATCTCCTTAGTGTCACTTTCAGGGGAGTTGGAAAGTTTTATGGGCCCCTTGTCTTTGGTTTTCCTCCACTCATCATCTTCTGGACAAGGGAATTTCTTTGTGAAATGACCCAAAGCTCAAACTCTGGGGTCTCCAGATCCTCTCTGAAGCTGTCATATCCTTTTAGAGCTATCCCACTGTCCTCTACCCTGGGACATGGCCAACCTGGAGGTGAAGGTGAAAATCCTGGCTGTTATCCCAGCCCTTGATTCTCATTGCTTTAGGCCTCCAGTAGTACCTATCAAAAACTCAGAGAGTAAGTTACACCGGACTTGAAGAACAAAGGGTAGTTGTAATCTTTTACATACCTTCATGAGTGACCAGCTCATAGGCCATGATACATTTGTAGGTGGCCAAATCAAATTCAGTGACTTCCTTAAAATATTATAAGGCAGTTTTGCAAATACTTTTAGGTAATTGAATTGTATGGTTCTCAAGCACGAGTTAAGAGACCACTTTGTGTCACAAGATCAAAAGATTAGAGACTTATGATGAGGAAATGTAAAAAAAAACAGATTTCAAATCAATCTTGACTAATATAAGACTGCATTGTTAATAAGTTAAAGTTGTGACAAACTCAGAAGAAATTACTGATCATACATGTAATTAAAATAGCTATATATATTTTTAACCTATACCATTTTAACTTAAGTGGCAAAAGGCCTGAGGCATGCAAATCCCTTTCAGTTTCACTCTTTTACCAATCATTTAGGGTGAAATTAATTCATGGTTCAAATCTTTCTTACCAAGAAGTATATTCTCCTCATCGGAAGTTCATTGCTTTGCCTACATACAACCATTAGCATGCTTTTTTGACTGCTTCCTTCCTTTGTTAGATTGCTGACATAATTTAGGCTTCTTTTTTCCTGGAAGGTTTAAAGTCCTGAACACAGGAAACCTTATCATGTTTTGTGTGTTACAAAATGGGTTTAGATGTACAATATTATCAATGTTGTTATTGGTTTATGGCTTTTTGAAACCTAGCTTCAATAGCTTAGTGACATTGTTTGTATAATGCCGATATTTGCTTTTTCTTCACAAATTTAAAACAATCTAATGTGTTACATTTGCTTTTATCTCATGAATTAAAACAAATTTCCACTAACCTTGTCTGTTCTCTTGCTTAACAGTCTATTTAAGTTGAAGCCTTTCAGGAAAGGACTTATGCAAACATTAGTGCATAGCATCGATCTACAGATACAGAACATATAAATCAAGTCAAAGACACAGACTAGAGCTGAGCCAGGCCACAAAATAACACAAAATTATTGTATCTGTGAACAGGAGTTCACAGAAAGATCTAGACCCTCAAAAGCTAATTGAGTAGATCCTCAGATATGTGAGTTGCTAGGACACCACAGGATCAAAGATATATTGTCTTGGGTCATCTTTAGCCCACTTAGGACCCATTTATAGCCTACCCTAGTTGGTGCACTAACATTATTGTGACTATTAGATATATCCTGAGAAAATGTGAACAGCCCCTCTGGATTCCCCCAACCTAAAAGCTAAAATTTTAACAAATAGCATCTGAGCACCAGGAGTAAGATTTCCAAGACTTAATATAACCCATCTGCTGTATACACCAGATGATGTATTTGAAAAAATATTGATTTATGGCTTTCCTTGTGTCTCTAGTATAAAAAGTTAATGAAATTGCTATCACATAAACTTGTAGATTATCTAAATTTGGGCTCATTCTTGTAGCCTGGTCATGGTCTTTAATATTTACCTCCAGGATAAAGATTTCTTACCCTTTGGAGGGAAGGTTTCTCTTTTTGTCCACATGGAAGCAACTCTCAGCATTGTAATAGGAAATGGGGAGACCATATATCGTGATGATCTTTCAACAGACTAGACTCTTAGTAGGGACAAGGTGGAAGATGGGGACCCAGACAGAGCTTACACAGAACCTTGAGAGGGGCACAGTGAAGTAAAGGAAGGAAAAATGAAGCCACTTCCAGCGACATGGGTTAGAAAAGAAAGTTCCTCTACTAATGGCAGGAAATGTTTGCTGGAGAGAGGGCAGCTTCTAATTGTTCCCTCTGTTCAATGTTCTACAGTAAGGGTTAGGGAAAGCCCACATCTAGGCAGGGAAAGGAGTGTATGAGAGGGCTCTGCAGGCTGAGGCTGAGAGGGGACAGAGCAAAAACAAAAGGAGATCACAGGGTGGGAGACTGGAAAGAATATACAAAGAATCTGTGGTATCTGCCCAGCTGGTGCAGAAGAGTGGGCTGTGATTCACAAGAGATGAGAAGTAAAACTGCTTTGCTTGGACAATGGATGCTGTCAGCTGGGGCTAAAGACCATTGAGGAGAAGTCTTCTAAGAAGGGTTTCCTGAGAGTTAGCACACTGAAGCTGTGCTCCAGACATGGCTAAGGTTGTACCTTGTGTTGGCAGCTGAACCTGGAATGGTGTCCCCTGGAGGGGACACAGAGCAACTGAGGTTCAGCACTGTGAGAAGACAGGAGAGGAAAGTGTTGAGGGTGAAACCTCTGAAGCTGTCAAAGCCCCAAGATTGAGGGAATCAAGAAAAGAAGTTGAGGCATCATGAAAAGAGCCCAGGAGAAGCTGTAGATGAGAGCATGGCCCAGTTGCAACAAGAGACACCAACATTTGGAAGATGGAATTACCAGGGGCGAGCACCAAGATCTGGTGCAGCAGTGTATTGGAAACGGTTAGAGTCTAAGGACATGGCATGAGCTGGAGAATTACCTAAAGACATTGAGGTGAGCTATAAGATTGTGAGTGAATCCCTCACATTGGAAACTGAGTTATTTGTGGTTGAAATGGGGTTTCGCTTTGCTAAGATTGTGATGGTGGCCTGGTTCTTTTTTCTTCAATTTAAAAAGTATTTAAGTTAATTATGATATTTAAAGAAGCCCACAGTTAAAGACTTTTAATTTTTAACATGTAATTTTCATTTTTAAAAAGAGTTGTTTTTTTTTTTTCAGACATAGAACTTTTAAAGTATTTGATTTGGTAAAGACTATGGGACTATTTATGTCATTCGTGTTTTGTTAAGTGTTGTGTCGGGGGTACATGAGAAAGGTTCTGATTGAAAGATGTAGTGTCAAAATAAATAGATAAATGTGTCTTTCCAGAAATTCAAGTGGCCGACACAAGTGTCATCTGTCAGGCATTTTCTCTCTCCCTTGGTGAAGAATAGCAAGAACTGTCAAATAGAGAAGTGAGAGAGAGGATGAGGAGATTCTCACAGTTCGCTCAGGCTTCTGGATATGAGCGAGGCTCTCCCTTCACCAGTAGATGATTCATAAGAAGAAGTCATTAGCACTTAAGTGATGCAGAAAAGTCTGAGAGTCATTCATGTGTTTATACCGTGATACAAGCTGACAAGTACAGGTGGTGCCTACTCGAACCTGGAGGCCATTAGATCTCTCTAGAAAGTCCCCTGAGAAAGAAATCTTCAGCAGTTCATGGACTGCTCTAAGAACCACCACAAACAACAGAGGACAAGGAGGAAGGCAAGAAGAGAGTTTCCCAACTAGGACACCAATGGTTTGCCTCATGGGGATGATTCCAAAGCATGGGAAACACATTTCCCAAGCTAAACATGTATATCACTCCATCCAAGAGTCAGGAAACATGGCATTGGAGGAGAATTAAGGATGTGAGAGCAAGACAGAATGGGATGATGAAAAATGCTATTCTCCAGCCATGAGCACATCGTTGCACTGCTGAACTCTCAGCAGCTCTGAGAACTGGCTTGATCTCTCCTCAAGAGCAGGCCTGCAACATACACATAGACACACACAGACACACACAAACACACACACACATGAGAGAGAGGTGGAAGAACCTTAAAGAAAGTCATCTAGAAGGAATGGAGAGGCTGGTACAAGGGTTGATATGGCTGATTTATATTTTACACATACATGAAACTATCATAGTTAAACAATTTTTTTGGTGACGTTCCCATCAAATGGCTGCATGACACAGATCACTTACATACTCATCTCTGCCCTTGCTGCAGAATCCATACACCTATGGTCACTTGTTCTTTGACAAAGGATCTAAAACCATTCAGTGGAAAAAAGTCAGCATTTTCAATAAATGGTGCTGGCTCAACTGGTGTTCAGCATGTAGAAGAATGCAAATTGATCCATTCTTATCTCCTTGTACAAAGCTCAAGTCCAAGTGGATCAAGGAACTTCACATAAAACCACATACACTGAAACTAACAGAAAAGAAAATAGGGAAGAACCTCAAGCACATGGGCACAGGGGAGATTTCCCTGAGCAGAACACCAAGGGCTTATACTCTAAGATCAAGAATTGACAAATGGGACCTCATAAAATTGCAAAGCTCCTGTAAGGCAAAGGACAGTGTCAATAGGACAAAATGGCAACCAACAGATTGGGGAAAAGATCTTTACCAATCTCATATCTGATAGAGACCTAACATCCAATATATACACAAAGGACTAAAGAAGTGAGACTCCAGAGAGCCAAATAACCCTATTAAAAATATGGGGAACAAGAATTGAACCTAAGATTTTCAGAAACACAGAGGGTGGCTTTAACCATGGAGTGACCATAGAAGAAAGAACAATATGAACCAACTAGTACCCCCAGAGCTCCCAGGAACTGTACCACCAATCAAAGAATACTCATGGAGGAACCCACGGCACCAGCTCCATATGTAACAGAGGATGGCTTTGTGGGACATCAATGAGAGGAGAGGCCCTTGGTCTTGTGAAGGGCCCCAGTGTAAGGAATGCCGGGAAAGGGAAGAGGGAGTGGTTGAGTTAGTGAGCAGGGGGAGGGGGGATGGGATGGGGGCTTTCTAAGTGGAAAAGAGGAAAGGAGATAAAATTTGAAATGTAAATAAAGATAAAAAATAAAATAAAATAAAATAAAATAAAAGGAGAACAGAGCTAAACAGAGAATTCTCAACTGAGGAATACTGAATGGCTGAGAAACACCTAAAGAAATGTTCAACATTCTTAGTCATCAGGGAAATGGAAATCAAAACAACCCTAAGATTCCACCTCACACCAGTCAGAATGGCTAAGATCAAAAACTCAGGTGACAGTAGATGCTGGTGAGCATGTGGAGAAAGAAGAACACTCCTCCATTGCTGGTGTGATTGCAAGCTGGTACAACCACTCTGGAAATCAGTGTGGCAGTTCCTCACAAAATTGGATATAGTACTACCTGAGGATCCAGCTATACCACTCCTGGGCATATAGCCAGAAGATTCTACAACATGTAATAAGGACATATGCTCTACTATGTTCCTAAAAGCCTTATTTATAATAGCCAGAAGCTGGAAAGAACCCAGATGTCTCTCAACAGAGGAATGGATACAGAAAATGTGGTACATTTACACAATAGAGTACTACTCAGCTATTAAAAACAATGATTTCATGAAATTATTAGTCAAAGGAATGGAACTAGAAAATATCATTCTGGGTGAGGTAACCCAATCATAAAAGAACACACATGGTATGCATTCACTGATAAGTGGATATTAGCCTAAAAGCTCAGAATACCCAAGATACAATTCATAGACTACATGAAGCTCAAGAAAAGACCAATGTGTGGATACTTCACTCCTTATAAGGGGAAGCAAAATACCCATGGGAGGAGATACAGAGACAAATTGTGGAGCAGAGACTGACAGAAAGGCCATCCAGAGGTTGATGCACCTGGGGATCCATCCCATATACAGTTACCAAACCCAGATACTATTATGGATGCCTGTGGGGAATTGCAGGCTGGTCTCCTGTCGAGCTGAGGTCTGAACCCCGATGGTCATAATTCACCTACATGACACGGTAGGCGTTCCCTCGTGCTCCTGGAACTCTAGCTCCTGCCTAAGGTACCAACCACCTCCCAGAGCCCCCACAAGAGAAGCATGGTCAGTAGTCATAAGCAATGTCCCAAGCTTCTGACCTTCAGGCTAAAATCCTCCCCAGTTACCTAGCAACAGTGAAGACCATAAAAAGGGGTGTTCAGCTCTCATACTCTTATTCTCTTACTCTCACTCCTTTGACCTCTCCCTCCCTTCTCTCCCTTCTCTCTCCTCTTCCCTTTCTCTTTGTCTTCTCTCTCTCTCTCTCTCTCTCTCTCTCTCTCTCTCTCTCCTTTATTTCTATAATAAAGCTCTTAAACCTTAGAGTCTCTGCTCTGCTCTATCAA